>NC_056738.1:371085448-371172948 GCF_019279795.1 Protopterus annectens | reverse complement strand
TATCCTTGTTAAAGGTAAATTTGAAGTACTCACTACATGTGTTTAAATACGCACAAAATTCTGACAACTCTTCGCTGTTACCCTTCCATAGTACAAAGATATCGTCCAAAAATCTTAGGTAACTAATGATGTACCTGTACCACTTAGATTTGAAGACGAATTCCTTTTCCCAGTCGAATACCACCAGGGCTACGCTGCCCCCATAGCGACTCCCTTGATCTGCTGGTGGTATTCCCCCTCAAAATTCACGAGAGTGGACAGCCAATACATGGGGGGAAGGAGAGGACAGGACCCACCCCAAAATTTCAACTACAACAAGGGTTGGGGGGCATCCCCGAGAATGACCGCCTCAAGGTTATCAAAATCAATGAGATAGTTAGCTCTTATGACAACTTCCACATATACAACTACACAGACATTATACTGAGGAAAGAACACTTCACACTATTCTCTAAAGGGATGAAATTCATACCAGAAGGGTCTTTTAATTTAGTAGATAGTATACTTGATGTTAAAAAGTATATTAGAAAACTGAATTTGAGTGTGAAGTTTGATGGTACAACATATGTACCCAAAGAGTTTAATACCAAGAGTACATACACGCCCGCTCTGAACAGTATTTTGGAAGTGTATGAGAAATTGGTGATAAATGACTTATATAAATATAGTAAGCATAGCAACGCAGGATCTAGATACAACTTGTCGTATGAAGAGTTTAGAATACTAAAAGAGTTGCAGGGTGATAACAGAATCCGGATTATGAAACCGGACAAGGGGGGTGGGATAGTGTTGTACTATTATAGTGACTATAAAAACAAAATCATGGAAATACTGTTTAATTCTGGCAAATACAGGGTATCATCTAGAAATGAAGTAAACATAGGATACCACAAAGTGGACATTATTTTGGAAGACTTTTTAGTGGAGGAAAGGATTAGTAATGAATTATATAAATTTTTGAAGATAGATTACCCAACCATTGGCACCATCGTAGGCATCCCAAAGGTACATAAGAGTATACAAGATCCCCCGTTTAGGCCAATCATTTCAGGAGAGGGCAGAAACTTTCCCTATGGGAAGGGTTATTGACAAGTGGCTCAAACCGCTTATGGAAGATACCACATTTGGTTTATGATTCTTGGGATTTTCTTAGTAGGTTAAAACCCGAGCTAGTGACAGGGGTTGAATGGTTAGTGACTATTGATGTCATAGACCTTTTAAGGAGGAGGGCCTGCACAGGTTTCATGAGAGTATGAACTATCTGGGGGTGACATCCAATGAAAAAAGTTTATTGTTGCTAGAATTTATGGAGATGGTATTGACGCACAATTACATTTATTTTGAGGGGGAATACCACCAGCAGATCAAGGAGTCGCTATGGGGCAGCGGTGGTATTCGACTGGGAAAAGAATTAGATCTTCAAATCTAAGTGGTACAGGTACATCATTAGTTACCTAAGATTTTTGGACGATATCTTTTTACTATGGAAGGGTAACAGCGAAGAGTTGTCAGAATTTTGTGCGTATTTAAACACATGTAGTGAGTACTTCAAATTTACCTTTAACAAGGATAAGGTTACTATACCTTACTTGGATGTTAGGATTACGATAGAAGATGGGAAGCTCAAATCCAACATATACAGAAAAGAAACGTTTAGCAATTCATATTTGCATTATTCTAGCAGCCACCCAATGGCCCAAAAAAGGAACATAATTAAGGGGCAATGCATTAGGGTGGCTAGGATGACCTCTCAGAAGAACGAGGTTGTTGTGGAAATGTACAAGGTGAAGGAATTTTTAGAGAGGGGGTACCCTGAGAACTTGATTGAGGACGTCAGTGATTATGTTACCAGAGAGTGGGGAAAAAAATATAAGCCATTACTGGGGATTGAACAAGGTACTGTATGCTGATCAGGGAGCTTGTCAGGAAGCCGATAGTAATAATTTTAAAAGGGCATGTATCTTAAAATATTCCAAACACACTGGAGGCATTAAGGAAATCCTACAAAGGAATTGGAAGGTTCTGCATGCTGACATTGAAGTTTTGAGAATAGTGGGGAAGGAGCCCTTCTTTGTCTACAAGAATGGTTACAACATGAAAGGTCTCTTGGAAAGGAAGGGCACCAACATGTTAAGCAGGACTAGTAAGGAACTAGTAGATGTGGTACATGTCGGCAATGCCAGTACATATGTGAGGAAGAAACTGTCACTCTACAAAATTTTAATAAAGCTAAAATTAGTTTTCATAGGGAAATTGTAGGAGTAGGATGTATCTGGCTATGTGTACCAACTGTACTGCTCCTGCTTTCTTTAGGCATGACCAACAGGTGCCTCCACGTAACAGGATCTATGATCACTATTACAGTATAAGGAAAAAAGATGAAAATAACCTGTGGAAACATCTTAGAGATAGTCAAAATTGTTCTAAGTTTAAATTTGGCATACTTGAACAAATTCAGGAAAATGTCAGAGGGGATATAAAAAGAAAGTTTGTGATAGAGAAGTCAAGTGGCAAATTAAATTAAATGCCTCTGAACATCCGGTATTAATGACCATATATCTATTAAACCCATTTTGGACAATATGGGGTAGGTATAGTCACGATGACCTATCAGTAGGGAAAGTTTGTATAGTTTGGATGTCTTATATCTCTGCATCAACAATTATTATACAGTTGAGAATTTTCAACTGACTGTCAGGATGTGTTTTAACTGATGGCTATTCTAGTATCAGCACTTTAGAATGTATTATCACATATACATATATATGCACATGTTTTTAATACTTTTTTTAAAGGAATGTGAGTTTTTAAGCAATGTTTTTTTATTAAATGTTCAGTAAATGTGTTATAATATTAGGATTTGTATGTAATACAGGGGTATGTATTATTGTGTCAGTGAGTTCTGTTGCACTTTATAAGGTAATGGAGCAGCTTTGTATTTTAAAGGTTGTCAGGTGTGAGTGATTTGGAGTCATGTGATTTTGTAGTGTTATAAAAGGATATGGAGAGTGCAAATGTTTGTTCTGAGGAAGAGTCACGTTGTGATGAGCTTAACCTTGTTCTGCATTAAATTTTGGGACTACCTGACGGTCTGCTATTGCCTTTGTGCTGGGATTGTGCTTAGGCACTGTTGTGTATTCGTATTATTGGTGGACTGTTCCTAGTTTTATTTCTTTTCCTTGTATATATATATATATATATATATATATATATATATATATATATATATATATATAAATTTATAGCTGTATATGTATGTTGAGTAATGTAACCACATTGAAGGCCAATATAAGGAACTCTTTTTTTTTTTTTTTTTTTTTTTTTCATCGCAACATGATTGTAATAGTATGTCTAGGCAAGATAAAGATATTGTATGATTTCCTACACATTTTAACAGTGATGTAAATTTTATGATAAATGTAATTAAGAAGCACTGGTCTATTCTGACTTGGAACCCAGATATTAGACTGATAATGGGAGAAAAACCTAGTTTCTTATTTAAAAACAAAAGGTCTTTGAAAATGCTTTTGTGTTAGCCTAAGGTAAGGGGACCATTAGATGTTTGTCTTCCACAGGGTACTTTACCTTGTGGTAAATGTAACAAATGTGGATACATAGACTTTTTGGGGAAGTTTGATCACCCTGACCTCGGTAGAACCTTTAACTTTGATACAATTGCTGACTGCAATGCCTCTGATGCTGTTTATCTTTCTGTATGTAATTTATGCTCTGCATTTTATGCAGGAAAGACGTAACAGGAAGTTGAGGTTTAGGATTAGGCAGCATTTACAACACGTCAGGAATGGTACTTTAACCAACACACTAGCAAAGCATGTATCCTGTGTAGGACATGCACATAACTTTAGATTTTTAGTAGGTGAAAAGGTCACTGTTAATAACAGAGGGGATAACATCAGCAGCTATTCTGAAATATCAGAAACTAGGTGGATTATAAGGTTGAGGGCAAATAAAGGGAAGGGGTTGAATGATAGGTTTGAGGGGAATCCTATTTTAAAAAACAGGAAACTGTTTAAATAGATGTAGTCAGATCAGCCTTCTTGGTTGTATTATAATATTTTTAACTTTAAAGTGCTAAGTAGGTTTTATACGAGTTGATAAAATTAAGTAATTGTTTAATTACTTCTATGTTTTGATAGGCTGTTTTTAATTGATGTATGTATAAGGTTGGTTTACTGCTACATTTTTGATGTGGTTTGAAGAAGTGATATATAATATCACGAAAGTGCTTACCAGTTTAAAATAAAAAATGGTTACTTTGGTTTTAATGTTCTCTGGACAGTGGCTTCTTCAAGAGTTGGTTGGTTTACTGGATATTTTTGTGGATTTTTACTGACGTTTTGCTCTAGTAAACCCTTCGTCTTGGCCGTTACATTGCTTGTGTTTTTTTGACTCATTATTGCTAATAGTTTCCCTATCACTCTCTCTTGTGTGCAGCTCTGGCCGTAGTTTGGGAGTGGTCACCTTTCTATTGACCTCTCCTTTCATTTCATTCTGGGTCTCTAGCTGCTTATAGGCCTGCCTGTCATCAGGGTGGCATAAGTATTCTAGCAATAGGTGACTAATCTTCCAGTGGTCTGTCCCAATGAGGAGTTAGACTCACTATGAGTGGATGCCACCAGTGGATTATTGTATGTTACCAGGGAGAAGCTAGAGGATTTGACAATGGCATTTGTGGATTAGTAGCACAACCCTCATGTTGGCCATCTGAAGCATACCCATCTTTGACTAGTTGAGTCTCAGTACGGCCTGGCATTGCCCATCAAGCTACTAGTAGCTGTGTCCAGCGAGGAGGGCAGTCATGTAGATGACTGGCCTCTTGCTAGATGCAGTACATTGCAGAATGGCAATCACCTGTCACCCAACCCTATGCCCAGTAATGGTGTTCCTTTTCCTTAAATTTTACTTCCAGGTTGTTTCCGTCCTCTCACCACAAATGTCTTCTAGCTGTCTGTCTGTTTGTCTCCTTTGACTACCTGCATCAGCCCTGTTTTTTGTCTGCTGCCTGCCCCTGCTACAATCTGCATACCGTCTACCCTTCTTTTTCATAAAAAGTATACCTTAATACCCCACCCACAGCCCAGTCATCCTTTCTTCTTGGCCTTCTCTGCATTTCCTTTTTTGCTCTTCCCCTTTTTGATTGTCCTATTCATCCATTCCCTTCCTTTCTTATTTATAACAATAAATGGCCGGGGACTTTCCTGTGGAGCTGTTAAGAGTTGTCGGCTCTGCATGCACATCCGTGTGCATGTGAACATGCAGCATTGTGAGAATGTTACATGTACATTACTTAGTTTGTCTGGTCACAATACTTTTGTTGGACATTGCAGGTCATTTTGTGACCTGTGAGGATTCTGCCAGAAAATTCCCAAGTTAGTTTCATCTCCATTCTCAGCGCGACTCCTGTTGTACTGTTGGTGTACAATGCAGGCCAAAACTGACTACATGATCATACTATTTTGCCATTATGAGGCCGTGCAAGCAATGTTTAAGAATTTAAGCCTACTTTTTTTTTTTTTTTTTTAATATATATATACAGTAGAGGAAAAGGTGATGCTTAAATTTGCAATGTGGATATACAATAACCGAAAGGCAGTTGTATTGGAGAAAGTCTACGTTCAGTGAAATATAAGGTAGTCGCATATTGGCCTACACATTGAAGTTTAAAATGCTCATTACAATCTTACATTTCTGGGTAGAGAGGAATTATGAGAGAGAGAGAGAGAGTAGAAAGTGGGTAGAAGGTAAGGAATGTGAGTAGCATGCATATTTATTAGCTGATGTACAGATAAAATATAAGCCTTAAAGATGTTTAACATGTTTTTTTTTTTTAAACTTCTGCTACAGTAAGAGAGAGAGAAATAGCTGTGTGTGTGAGAGAGACAGAGATGCAGGTTTTACTTTGAGCTAGAATCCACCCCCCCCCCCCCTACCACTTGTTCTTTACGAGCATATAAGGTCTTAATTCTTACTGAATTGACGAATAGAGCCAAAGACCGAATTTGCTGAGTTGCTTGATCATTAATAAGAAATTGAGTATATTGCAAATATAAGAAATGGTGAGGCAAGGAGTGTGCTGTTAAGAGGAATCGCTTATTTGCAAATTGGCAAGGTTTTGTAGCTGGTGCCATAACAATTACAAGGACCCTTTTAAGGTTAGTATTTCTCTTGCTCTATATCATTTGTGTGAGTTGCTATACTCTAACTAGCATTACATCTCCATCAAAGTTCATTAATCTGCTATTAAACCAAGTATGTCTGTGGATCCCCCTCTTTCAGTGCAGTCTCAGAAAGGGGTGTTGCATACCAAGCCTCCTAGAAACCATGTGGCTCCTCTTTGGGAGCTTAATTTTGTCAAGGGAAAATTTAAGTCTTCCTCTATTTAAACTAGCTCAACTGACTGACTTGTTCTTAACATGGAAGACAGTTTTGCTTATTGCTCCTACAAGAAGAGGAATATCTGAGTTGCAAGCTCTCATGGTGGGCCAACTGTATACCATTTTTCCGCAAAGATAGTTTCCTTAAGAAGTAATCCTCCATTTATGCCTAAAGTGGTATTCAAGTTTAGTTTGAGCCAAGCAATCCATCTCCCTGTATTCTGTCTACAACCTAAATAAAGAAGAAAGGATCTTTCATACTTTAGTTGTCTACAGACAACTCGGACATGACATTATCTTAACAGAACAAACTTTTAGAAACTCTGATCGGTTTTCATTCCATGTAAAGGTAAGAAAAATGTCAAAGCAAAGCAAGTTATCTCATGCTATTCCCTTTTTCTTTACCTGCTATAACAAGGCAATTCCAAGCAGGGGCAAGGCTCATTTTACCAAGACCTTGGTTCATCTGTAGCTTTTTGGAAAGGGGTAGATGCTAGAAGTATTCTAGAAGCAGCAACATTGTCCTCTGTACATACTTTTACAAAGAACTACAGACTAGATTCCTTTGCCTTGTGTAGGACATTCTTTGCTTGGACCTATCATCCGTTGTCCTCCCAATCACTTTAAGCTGATGTTAGTCTGGCCATATAGTGAAGGCTGCTGCAGCAGTGATTATTATGATGAACATAGTACAATTATGCAACTAAACTTGCCATAACAGTAGATGTTTGATCAATCACTGCTGCTGTAGCAACTTCGTTCCTCCCTCCACCCCCCTTATTTTGTATGTTTTTGGAGCCAGGGTTAAGCCCCCTCTCTCATTTGGCATGAAATATCTGAAAGGCTTGGTGACCAAATCACAGTTTTTCTTCAGCTCTACACAAGCAAATTAATGGTTTGGGTGCATAGAAGGTGCCGCTGAGCTTTGGAACTTGGCTGTTATATCCTTAGCAAGATGTAATGCAGCAGTGATAATTAAAACATCTGCTGTTACTTAAACTAAAGTTTTCTGTCTTGGACTCTCACTACCAGTTTACTTCTTTACTCTTTGGACTTTTTACAGCACCAAGAGTATTCAAAATGTACCTAGCATCAGTTAGTCTTTTGCAGACTACAAAGAATGCATATCTATGCATGTTCTTCGTGTTTCACTGTTGCAGTCATCACATTTGGGTTATCCCTGCCAGGGTAGCCCTTGGCCGGCCCGAACACCAGAGGCTTAGTATTTCTGTGTCGGTTGCTGTCGCTTCAGGACTGACGTCATGTCATCAGTAGTATAAAGTAAGGCAGCTGACGCCATTACATCAGCCTTTCTTGCCATGGAGCCCAAAGCAGAAGCAGTTTGCATGAATGCCGGTCAGCTGCTACTGAATTGAAGTTGAAGTCTTCTAAAGCTAAGTACCCCATTGGGGATCCTTTTTTTTTTTTTCTTGCACTAACCGATGTCAGAAAAAGTTCATTGTCTCGCCTGTGGAAAGCAAATACCACACAGAGATTTCCATTCTTACTGTGTCACTTGTTTAGGCCCAGACCACGATGTCCCCCGTTGTCACTTCTGCACTTTGTTTAAAGCCAGAACTATCTGTTGTCGGGCCCTTATTGTAGCTAGATATTTTTGCTTACAGTCCTCTAATTCCGATATGGCTTGGGTAAGCCATCCGACAGCAGATCTTCCGAAAAAACGTAAAATAAGACAGAGACCGCACAGGTCCATACCCAACGATGATGCTTCCATTTAAGCTAGTCATCAGTTCTCCGGTCCTCAGTGAGGTGCTTTTGCAGCCCCTGATGCCCACTTCACTGGATTCGCAGGCTGCTACCGAGACCCTTTTGGAATCCAGTATGCCACAAAACTCTTCTTTGACTATGAATCATTTGGTTGTCTTTACCTTGGATGGGTCCCAAGCCACTGAGCAGGCACCGGCTTCTGAAGAAGTCCTGCACACTACCAATTCTCCACACAAACTGACATTGTCTTTTGTGACTCCCGTTCTTTCAAAAACGACATTAGGCCCAGGGTATGAACCGCACCCAAGAAACCGGCCCAATCTCCGGCACCTGCTTCCTTGCCTCAGTCTCAAATGCTTAAAATGGCAGACGACCTTTATCATGCTGATTAGGAGAAGATAAGCTACCCCCTCCAAAAGGAAGAGAGATCTGCCCCCTGTAGTTTTGTCTGAACAAGAGTCCAATGACTCTGATGCATCTGAATATGAAGACATGCAGGTCCTCTCTACTTATGAGAATTCTGATGCAGAGGATTCCATCCCTTCAGCCTATCCCCCAGTGGATTTTTAAATCCTGCATACCTTAAGGGAGCATTTCCAGTGGGAGAGTCAAGAACTACCCTCAGTCTAAAAAGAAACTCGGGTAATTCCTAGATCTTCCACAGCACAGACCCTTGGCCATCCCCCCAGTCCTGGATGTTGTGGAGGATGATTTCCTGGAATCCAGTTTGACTCCTACACCCAGAAAACCAGACAGGTACTATAGAATCCCTGACTCGCACAAATTTCTTTTCAAAAATCCTACTGCTGACCCTGAGGTAATTTCTCAAGGGCCTAAAGGGATTAAATCAACCTCTGCTAAGAATCCCACCCCCTCAGCTAGGGATTCCTGAGCATTAAACAGATGGGGTAAAAATGTATACACCTTAGCTGCTTTTGCTAACGGGACACTAAATTGTCAATTCCATATGCTAAAATTTCAGCAACATACCCTGGAACTCCTCAAACATAAAATGTCTTCCTTTCCTGCTTGGGCATGGGCAGAATCTACAGAATTACAAGAGTCGATGCATTCGGCAAGTCAAGTAACTAAACACACCTTGCACTGTGGTTTTGATGCCCTAGAAGCTTCTTGCAGGGCAGCAGTCACTGGATCTGTCATTAGAAGGTGTACACGGCTTAAGGAACAGCCCCTGCCAGACCATGTCAAATCTAAATTGTTGGATGTCCCCTTACACAAAGACAACTTATTTGGCACTAAGACAGAAGAGGTATTAAAAAAGATGTAAGAAAAAGCAAAATCTATGTAAACAGTTGTATTTCTTGCAGGTCCAGCCACCCAGGTTCAGCATGCATTGTTCCACCAAACACTGGTCCTTTCCTGCTCCCACTAAGCCAGTCCAGCCTAGGCCCCGGGGAAAAAGACCCCCCCCCCCAGACCACAGCCACAGGGAATGCAGAGATTTAAGCAGTGGACTACCTCCACTTCAAAACCAGGGAGTTCTAAGCCACCCCCTTATGGTAAGAACTCACAATGACTCACCTCCCCCACCCCTTCCCTCTGCCCACCTTCACTTTTCCCTAGGAGGTAAACTCTCCTTTCATGCAAGCACCTGGGCCACCATTACCAACGATCAATGGGTTCTGAGCATAGTGTCTCAAGGATACAAATTTTACTTCCACACCCTTCCTTCCCCAAAACGGTTCCCAGATCTACCTCCAAACCAGTGGTCTGAGGCTCAAAAGCAAATCTTTTCCCTGCTTTGTATGAGGGCAGTAGAGCACATTACTGCAGAACAGATAGGCCAAGGTTTCTACTCCAGACTTTTTCTGGTACCTAGAAAAGAGAGCACCTGGCACCCCATCCTCGATCTATCCATTCTAAATACCTTCCTGGAGATCCCAAAATTCAAAATGCTCACCCTCCAGCAGCTGCTACCCATGCTGTCCAAGAATGCTTGGCTAGCCACCATAGATCAAAAGAGGCCTTACCTCCACATTCCTATCAGGGAATCATGCAGGAAATATCCCCGTTTTTGGGCAGGATCTCAACACTTCCAGTTCTTTGAGCTTCCCTTTGGCTTATCTACTGCTCCCAGAGTTTTCACAAAATGTCTGGCTCCAGCCATTGCCTTTAGCAGACAAAGGAATATCCAAATTTAACCATACTTAGATGACTGCCTTATTCAGGCAGACAGCCATGAAAAGCTGCACAAGCACATCGCCTTTATAAAGACCCTACTAATCTCCCTAGGGTGCACAATCAATGAAAAGAAATCCAAGCAGATGACCACCCAAAGGATAATCTTCCTGGGAGCAAGTCTGGACACAGCATCCCAGATGGCATTCCTTACACCAGAGAAACACATTTTCCTGACAGCCTACTTCTCTCAACTAGCCACCAGGCCCCAACTATCTGCAAGGAAGATCCTGTAAGCCCTGGGGTTCATGGCATCTTGCATACTACTCATTCCATATGCCAGACTGCATATGAGGAAACTTCAGTGGTACCTAAAAAGCCTTTGTTGTCAACACCCTCTCAAGACCTGGAAACTCTTGTACTTATAATTCCTTGCCTCAGAAAATATTTTTTTTCTTGGGCAACAGCATGCTCCCACAACAAGGGGCTGCCTTTCTCACCACCCCCCGCTGCCCAGACCCTAAGCACAGACTTGTCAGACTATGCTTGGGGTGCACATCTGGATGGCAGGTGCATACAGGGCCAATGGAGCCCACAGCAAATCACTCTGCACATCAGCCAAAAAGAGATGATGGCTGTCCAGCATGCCTTGATGGCTTTCAAACCCCATCTCTCCCTGGGGGCTCCCCTGATAAAAACAGACAACACCACTGTGATGTGGTATATCAACAAGCAGGGAAGGACTCTCTTCTACCCTCTATGCAGGCTGGCCATGTCCCTTTGGCACACAGCCTCTGCCATGCAACTGCACCTGTTAGCACAATTCTTACCAGGCTCTCTCAACTGTCTGGCAGACCAATTAAGCAGAAATCTTCTGGACCCACATGAGTGGCAGCTCAGCAGAAAAACCTTCACCCTAATAACTCAGAAATGGGGCACCCTGAAGGTCGATCTCCTACACCAACCATCAGCTCAGCAAATTCTACACCAGGGAGCATCACTGCTTGGCTCAGAAAGTGGATGCTGTCCGTACCCTGGGTCAATCTATCGGTCTATGCCTTCCCTCCACTACCTCTCACCCCCAAGGTACTGCTCAAAATAAAGGAGAAAAAAAAACAAGGACAGTTCTTATAGCTGCAGACCGGCCTCAACAGCACTGGTATCCCTTGCTGCGCAGCCTGTCCCCACTGCCACTATGGCATCTTCCTCAGATTCCAAACCTCCTGACCCAGAGGGAAGGGGAATTTATGCATCCCCAGTTGCAGACACTCCATTTGGTAGCTTGGCTTATTCCCTAATCCCAGATCAATCTGCCAACCTCAGTAAACGGGTTCTAGATGTTATCCATGAGGCCAGACGCCCTAGCACTAGAAAGTCTTAACTGACAAATGAAAAAGGTTCTGCACCTGGATCCAGGCTAAGGGAGCCAATAAGGCACAGCCTTCCTTCCCTCTCATCCTGGAATACTTAGCTAACCTACTACACAGTGGCCTCCCTTTCTCCTCTATAAATAATCATGCCTCTGCTATTTCTGCTCATTTCCCCACTGAGCAACCCCTTTTCTCACACCCTGTGATCAAACAGTTCCTAAGAGGGGTTAACAACTTGAGGCCACCCAGAGGGGCACCAACCCCAGCTTGGGACCTTAACTTTTGTATTGGAAAAGTTCACCCTGCTCCCTTTTGAACCAGCTCCTTCTGCAGAGCTAAAAATTCTCTCTTTCTCCTTCATGCCCAAGGTGGTGTCCGGTGTGGCTCTCCACAAATCCATTTATTTGCCCATCTTTTTCCCCAGAACAAGGAGGGAACTTATTCTGCACTCTCTAGATGTGCACTGACAGCTCGGATTCTATCTAGACAGGACTATGTCCTACAAAATGTCTGATCAATTGCTGGTTAGCTTTGCTATACGGGCAGAAGTCAAAGCCATCTCCAAACAAACCATTTCCAAATGGATAGCACACTGCATCCATTTTTTTGCTACAAACAGCATAGAAAGCCTTCCCCCAAGGGGGTCAGGACTCGCTCCCCCAGAGCAGCCTCCACCTCTGCAGCTTTCCTCAGAGGAGTCCCCACCAGGGACATCCTGGAGGCTGCCACCTGGACATCTGTTCACACTTTTACCAAACATTACCACCTGCCTTTCTCCTCCAAATCCATGGCAGGGCTTGCTCTGGAGTCTTGCAGGGCATCCTAGCCATCCCCTAGTTTCTTTGACTGCCTCCACCCATTTTCTCAGCTTTGGGGGTCAACCCAAATGTGATGCAGTCAACAATGAAACACGAAGAACATAGTACAGTTGTGTACACTTACCATAAATGTACATGCTAGAGTGTATTCACTGTTGCAGTCCTGGTTTCCCTCCCTCATCCCCTTTTCTTCTCTTTCCTTGCAAGGGACATATTGGTATTTACTTTGTACTGCTGGGGCTCTTCCACCAGAACCTGGTCTCCTACTTGGGGGCTCCTGACAGGTTAGGGCAAGAAAAACTGATGAAATGGTGTCAGCTGCCTTACTTTATACTACTGACATCAGTCCTGAAGCGACAGCAACCGATGTAGAAATACTAAGCCTCTGGTATTCGGGCCAGCTGAGGGCTACCCTGGCAGGGCTAACCCAAATGTGATGACTGCAACCGTGAATACACTCTAACATCTACATTTATGGTAAGTGTATACAACTGTATTTTATGTGGACAATTTGTCTGATCTAAGCTACTTCAGCTTCAGTCTGTCTAGAGACCTTGGACTTCATTATGAATCTTCCCCAGAATCTAGGGTTCACTCAGTTTGAAGAAGTCCATCCTGATTCCTTCTGCCAGAGCATTTTTTTTTTTTTTTTTTTGTAAGCTGCGTAATGGATACCACAAGTCAAATATCCTTTTTCCATCTAGACAAAACATTATCTTACAAAATGTACTTTCTGTAACTCCGAAAACAAAAATCTGCCTCAGCCAGTAAGTTTCTAAAAGCCTTTGGGTACTGTGTTCACAACTTCAACTATCTTTTATGGTCCTTTATACCTTGCTTCACATGAGGCTATTTCACTGGTATCCTGGGTCGGTCTAGATTCAACACCAGAATTATTTCCGCTAACGAAGTCCAATGATTCCTTGTCTGATTCATTAGCTGTATTTCTGGGCCAAACAGACTCCAATCTGGGGGATCCCTTTTCTATATTTTCAACCCAACAGAGAGCATTGCAGCAGGTACTTTGGACTGTATGGGGAACTTGCTCTCAAGGAACCAAAGTCTAGGGTGGATTGAACCTTGATGGCCATAATGAATAGACTCAAATCTCTGCATCAGTTGTGGAATCCAGATACTCTCCAGGTTGTGGCAGACAACACTATTGCAGATTAGCTGTGATTACTTGGAGAATGAGCCATTCAATACAACCTCTTTCTTCAGGCAGTCTACACCCCCTTCCCAGGCAACATTTTAGCAGATTCTTTAAGTAGGTCCAGGGCAGAGTCTCAGGATTCTAGGTTAAACATTCTGTTGGAGTACTTCAGCGAGATCTTTTTGCATCATCTCAAAATAGGCAACTGGGGCTATTTTGTTCCAGGATTCCTTGAAAACAAGCAAGCAAATAGCTGCTTTCTCAGTAACATAGAAGGGAAAATGTCTGCATACATTTTCCTGTAATTCACAAAGTACTCCTAAAGATAAGAAGGGACATTTGGAGGATGTTGCTATTGATTGTTTTTTGGTCAAAACAAAATTAATTCTGTTTCTGAAATAGCAAGGGGTCGTTATTACTCTTCCTCTCTTGGTGGATCTTTTTTCTTAGGACAAGGGATTACTAATATATGCCAGCCTACAAGCCCTGAAGTCATAGTATGGATGAAAGAAAATGAATTCCTTTTAGACACTAATTCTGTCAGGATGTGGTGCAAATTTTTAGAGAGGCAGGCAAACCTATTTGATGTCAGAAAAGAGGACAGGACCCCAGTTTACTGGGGTTACCCAACCCTGGTCCTTCAGTGCAACTGTGATATTCAAATCTGACTTATCTTATCACTTCTTCTATAAGAGTACATGCTTCAGCCATTTTGGCTTGTTTTCATCTGGATCCTCCTGCTTATCAAACTCTTAGAACTTGAAATTCATATTGGAGAAACTAACTCTTCCTTTTGAAGTGGCTGATAATTTTTCTTTAAAAATTATGGTCTTGAAACTGCTTTTGTTAGTGGGTGTAACTTGTGGTAGAAGAGTTTGAGTAATGTTTTTTGTGCATTCCTCCGCATTTTGATTTTTTTCATAAAGTTTTTGAATCAGTCCTTCGTTTATGTCTGAAGTGGTTTCTGAATGTCTATCCATTTTTTTTCTTTCCAATCCCCAAAAGTAATGGAGAGAGATAATTCTTCACTCTTTAGATGTTCTTAGACAGATTTTACTTGGGGGGGACTGAACTAAAAATCTGACTTTTTCAGGAAAGAAAATGGACTTTGTGCCTAAGCAAAACATTTCAAACTGGATTTGCAATGTAGTTAACTTCTGTGTGGATTCTAAATCTATCATTGAAGCTACTACTTAGTTATTTTTGAAAAAAAATGGACTACAAACTTTAGAACTAATTTAGAAACAAAAGCTGGATTTGCTAAGGCTGTCCTTCATGGCATCCTAAACTTAAGGGAGTTCTACTACTTCCACCCAATCTAATTGAACTCCAGGAGCATTCCCCACATAGAATGAACACTACAGCAGTGATCTAATGAAGGGAGTAATACAATTTTGTAGGTAACTACCATAATGGTAGATGTTTGAGTAGATCGCTTGTTGCAGTATCCTTCTAGGTCTCCTTAGTAGGTTCCCTGTTCTGTTTTGACTTGAGTGCGGTATTCTCTAAAGTTTTTTCTTCTCCCACTCTAAAACTTCCTATACAGTTGTATTTCTCCAAGCTTTGTACAAGTCCAGGTTCTCTCTCATTACTTTAGAAAGTTTAGTGTTTTATTTTTACTTTAAATCAGGGCAAGAAAGCTGTGAAGATGGCATGAATGTACACCTGCAATGGATGTACATCTTATGGGAAGACGTGCACCTTTATGGGGAGAAGGATCCTGAGCTTTGGCAGGCTGGACAGACAGACAGATGGGACCTTTTACGGATGAAGATCCATACATGACAATTGCAACACTGTTCTATTTAAATATTAACCATTATGTAACCATTGCATTATTGTTATTAACCATTATGTAAGTTAACCTATACAAGTGAACATCCAAGATACAAGAACTTTACTTAAGAGTACCTGTGCGATTGAGGCATTTTTGCATTTGTGAATTCTAAGAGTAGTCTTTAGGGCGAAATGACAGGCTTAGTTTGCTGTTTTCTGTAACATTTTTTGGATTACTGTATTGCTTGCTGTGAAGAAGTCCATGAATTCATCAAAAAGGAATGCAGGAATAAGTATGAGATAGAAAAGATGGATCAGGTTAAGAAGAAATACTGGTTGTCTAACAAAGAGGCTAAGGGAAATACTGGTTGTCTAACAAAGAGGCTAAGGGATACATTGCAATAGCAAAGAACAAGCCATAACAGGCACTCTTACCAGCTTCTGGAAAGTGACTCTCTAGATTGCACAATGAAACTCTCTAACAGGTTGCAAGGCAAAGACAGAAAGAAAACCTAAGATATTCAGACATCTTTGGTAAGGGATGCTAGCAGCAACCTGTTCACCAGCCCATAGGAAATCCAAAGGTAGATGGAAGGAGTACTTTCAGCAGCTACTGAATTAAGAAGACACCCCACAAAAGTTGTACTGCCCTTACCTCTCAACTGTCTAGATTTTTGCAGAATGTCCAGATTTTTGCCTTATATTTTTGGCTGTTCCTTTGTAAAATTTGTGGTTTTCTGGAAAATCACTTAAGATTGAAGTCGATAATGACCTACATTCGTACTTCATATGCTTTAGAAAATGCATGCTAGCACAAATTCTGTTGTTCTAGCTACTTTCTATGTTTATAAAAACTGTATTTAAAATCTGTTCTTATTTTTGGGCCTTTGTCCCTCTTTATTTTAGGCTTTGTCCAAATTACTTGAACTTGAAAGGTTGAGAGGCATGGTACTGCCCCAGTCGCAGCCTATGATGAGAGAAGAGGAGGAGCCCAGCCTAGAAGAAGTAAGAACAGCACTAAGGAAAAATAAGTTTGGGAAAACCGCAGACTCAGATGAGGTCACAGCAGATAAGATCGTGATGCTGGGTGAGATAGAGGAGAAATGGCTCCCGAGGGTACTCCTAGCAATGTGGATTAAAAGGTGTATCCATGATGAATGGAGAGTAAGCATACTTGTGCCATTGTATCAGAACAAAGGGGACATCCACAGCTGTGGGCAGTGTGGAGGTATCAAACTCGTGTTACACTACGTGAAAGTTTTGAAGAGAGTGATTTGATTAAACAAATATGCAGAGTAGTAGAAAGTAAGATGGGGGATGAGCAGTTCAGATTCAGATCAGGATACAGCACAACCAACCTGATGTTTATAGTGAGCCAGATAGTTGAGAAGAAGCTAGAAATGAGGAAAGAGTCCAACTGCTGCATGCAGTATAGAAGGACCCAATGACTGAACGAGTCTCACAGAAGTGTTCCCAGCAGCAGTGGGTATGTATCGGGGTTTAGGTCTGAGCCCACTGCTGTTCATACTGGTGATGGACTGCATCAGCAAACAGGTTGGAGTGGACAAATCAACAGTGTTGCTGTATGCAGACAATGTGTTACAGGCAGACTGTGAGCAAGAACTTCTGCAAAGACTAGGGAAATTAAATGCAAAACTGAAGGCACCTGGGATGAAACGGAGTACAGATAAGACAGTTGTAATGGCAGCAAATGAGGGAAATCAGAAGAAGCTGAGAAATATAATGGAAGAGAAAATGGTGGAAAAGGTTAACGGCTTCAAGTATCTTGGAGGGTGGTTGAGGACAAGGGAAGTCCTGAATGAGGAGGTCAAAATTTAGTATCGGAGGGACTGTGTAGGCAGCTGACAGTGTCAAGGGTAGTGTGCAACAGAAGAATTCTAAAGAAGCTGAAAAGTAAGGTGCAAAAACAGTGGTGCAACCAGTAGTAGTGTGTGGTACAGAAACTTGGACAGTAAAGGCAGAAGAGTTGAGGAAGTTGGAGGTGAAGTGTCCTAGATGAGTAGTAGGATGCACACTGGGACAGGCAAAGAAATGAGGACATCAGAACAGAAGCCAAAGTATCCAATTGCAGAGAAGGTCAAAGACAACAGATGACAATGATTTGGACATAAGCAGAAGTCAATCTGATGAAGATTTGGGACAGACAAGAAGGCAAAAGACAGTGAGGGTGTCCAGTAAGGAGACTGAAAGATTATGTCAGAGAAGACCTGCGGCAGTCAGGCATGACTATTGAAGATAGGAGAGTGGCATTAAATCTAGAGAGATGGAGACAGTTGACATGACATCCAGACCCTATATAGAAACTGAGGGGAAAAGTTGATGATGACTCTTTCTAGGCTAACGTGGAACCCTTGTCAGTGGGCTCTCTGGCAATAAGCATAGAGAATCGAGTGGTTTTCTTGTATGCTCCCAAGTGTTACAGCAGGTTATTAAGGTTCCATTGACAAGTCCCTTGAATGTGAATGAAGTAGCTATCGAAGTACTCTGGCATTTGAAGTAGAAGCTTTCAGAGGTAGAACCTACCCTACTTGTGCTGAGATGGCCTTTCCCTTGGGTGTAGTGCATGACAGCATTGCTAAGACCTTGTTGTACTTGCACAGAGACTTTGCAGGTTGAATTGGAGCTGATGGCAGTATTATTTTAAGGATGCTTTAGGAAAACATTATCCGAGTGCAGACTGCATAAGTTAAACTGACTTCCAAGTTTAATTAAAAAAAAAAAAAATGCATACATCAGGAAACTCTCTTCCACATCATTGAAAAGTTTAGCAAATGCCTTAGCAACATGGTATTTATTGATTTGTTTATTTTTCCATTTCCTCATCAAATGCAGGCACATCATCTAAGGGGGAATGGTAGAGAGCCCATCTCTGCTTGAAAGAAATGTTGGACACAGTCCTTGACAGGTGGTAATGTGGAGTAAAATAGCGCAGTGGTGCAGCGGTAGCATTGTTGCCTTACAGAAAGAGGTTCTCCAGTTTGATTCTCTGCTGGAGTGCCCTCTGGGCGGTGTATGCATGTCCTCCCTACATTCGTGTGGGCTTCTGGGTGCTTTGGTTTCCTCCCACGTAAAGACCTGCATCTGGGGCTTTTCTCCATGGGCCTCCACTGAAAATTGGCTGCATTCCAAGTTGGACTTTCCCAGTAAACAAATGTTAGATAAATAAAATAAAATGTCATCCAAATAGAGGTGGCCTCAATATTTATTAAGCCTTTAAGGCAGACTTGAGATCTTCACTACAGTATGTCTACATTCGTTGTTTAACTAACTATTCAGTTTTAAACCAGTTGCATATAGAGTTATTTGATCCATTCAAATATACAGCTTGATCATCCTGGAGGAGAGTGTAGACTTGCTTGTCTTTCACAAAGAAATTGAAGAATTACGGATATGACAGAAACTGTAGCTTTTAGTGAAAAAATTTACAATATGGTAAAATGGTCAACTGATTATTTTTAAGACATTTTTATCAAGTGCCTTTTTTGAATGAAACTGACAAAACTGCATTGGTGAAAAGGAGACTTCAGCTTTCCCTGAGATTTGGTAACCATGGAAGGTATGATAATTAGTTGAAGATGGATGCAGGGGGGTCCCTTACATGCAGCATGCAACATTACCCAAGGTATAAATACCTTTTTCCTCTCTCTCTTTTCTAAATACTGTTTCTCCGTTTCACTTGGGGAATCACTGAAACTGTCGTAAGGTACCAAATCCTGGTAAAAGTGCAACTGCAATTCCTTTAGCTTGTCACCTGAAACATTCCACATAGCAAAAGTGCTAAAACAATCCATGGATTTGCTACCCTTTTTCAGGATATCCTCATATGAAGTTGCATTTTGCTAAAAAGAAAGCTCACTTGCACCGAGGCAGTACTGACAGTGTATAGTCTTATGGCTGGACAACTTTACTGAATCCAGTCATCACATAAGTCACAGAATTCCTTCCATACCAGAACAGACACCAGCCTTTACTAAATAATTTCCACCAACCTATTCAATATCCTGTGTTCTGTAGTCCTACTTTGCTCTTTGAAGAATTATTCTTTAATACTTCTGTGCAGGACAGATGCTCTCCCACTCTTGTCGGTCCCAGTTCTAGTCCAACAGCCAAGGTTGCAGGATGTCCTACTAAACAGCTTATAAAGTGAGTCTTCATCCCAGACCTCTGACATCAGTAACATCTATCAGCTGAGCCACTCTTCACTCTGAGTTAAATACATAATTTTATTGCTACCTTGATTGTCACTATTAATGTTTACAAAGAGACATTCAACCTTATTTGACTGTGAGCCCCATCCTGTTTGTCATACCCAAGTTTGATAGTATGCTATCCTCTGCATAGGTGACTCAGCCATTGCTGTTACTGTAACTAACAAGCCGGGGTGATTCCATTATCTGGTAACTGTTAATGCCTCATTAAAGCATTACCTCCAGTGTTCCATTGTCAGCACTGCTAGACCTTCAAGAACTACCCCACCTGTCCACTTAAAAGATTGTGCTAGTGTGATACATGTGTACAGAAGACCTCAAATAGTGTACGCTAAGGTACTGTTCAAATGGCTATGTGCCCACTGTGTTGTACGTTGAACTCCATCATCCTCCAGCTCACTGTTACTCGCACCAAATCTTTCTGCTTAGGTCTGTTCTCTATGCGATAGACAGTTGTCACATGGAATACTTTCTAAGTGCAATGCCAGACGCTTCATCATTAAGCAGTTATGTTTCCCCCAGCTGCCCCCCAGTTTATACCACTCTAATACATTCTGTATTAGATAACCCACTGTTCAGTCTGTCCTGGTTTTCAAAGATTAGAGGTCTCACTTCATGTAGTATGTTCAGTCACCTTTGATAATGAACAGCATGTAGAGAGTTACCTTCTTAGAGCACTCCGAAGTTTGTATGCAGTTTAACAAGCCTACTTCAGCAAAACCTGTCTGCTTCCCAGGTTATGTTAAAATTTTCTTACTTAAGATCCATTTGGTCAGTCTGGGAATGTTTAATCTGACGATGTAAATCTTTATTCATTCCTTACTGTTAGGACTTCGGTTCTGTCCTCAGAACCGACATGGCCGTTACCAAGCTTGCGCCAGCCAAAAGCACTCAGCTAAGACCTACCCACAATTCCCCTCTCATAGTCTTTTCAGATCTCATTTGCCGCATTCCTCATCAGATGTGCCAAGCCTTCTCTCCAGCTAAGTGTAGGCTTTGTGTTTTTTCTAGCTTGTACTGCTTATTAGCCAGTTCGTTATAGTCTAAGATTATTTATCATCTCTACCTCTCTAATTTTCTGACTAAACCCTGCTCACTACCTTGGTAGTTCTTTTTTTACCATCATTGGTACTACTCCCTCTTCCTTACCTAGTATGCCCTTCACTTACCTTTTTGGTGTTTCTTAGCACCATTGTTGGTACTTTTCCTTTCCTAGTCTTATACATAAAAAAAAAAAAAAAGCAGTTTGTCACTATCCCTTTATCTTCCTATTTGGTGGTTTAGTTTGTGTGTGGTAGTAGCATGTTATGATGTCAGATAAGGCCAAGTTTGGGTTCAAGCAGTGTGATAAGTGCGGGCATAAAATGTCCAACTCTGATGGTCACGCCAGGTGTGTTTATTGTCTGGGCATTGACCAAATTGTTTCCTGTGACATTTGTTCTAGCTTCAGCAACCAGACTCTGGCTGAATTATTCTTAAGGGTATGCTGAAAACGCCCTTGTCAGAGGCTCTTTCTGGGATGGAGGTCTCACCACCTCCCAAGCATAATGATGTGAAAAAACATAAAGAGAAACAGTCACTCTGTTCCGACATCTCCGTCCTCCTCTGAACCAAGTCGACGCTGGGCTTCTCCTGCGCCTTTGGAGCAGACAGCTTCAGCACCAGGGTCCATGTCTTCTCCCTCGGTGCCACCTTTAATTCTGATTCAAACTCCAACCACTGTAACAGCTTTGGCACCATCCCCCTTGGTGCCGACCTTGTTTTTGACTCCCTGACTACTGTTCCTGCATCTGTGCCATCCCCATCCACAGTGCTGATGTCTTATATGGCTTCTCTGATACTGACACAGTCAGTTCCGAAGGTAGAGTACCTTTCCAGAACCAGGTATTCTCCCTCTTCTGACCCCTTTTTGGGACAACAATTTAGTCCATTTCTTGAGAGACCAGAATCTCCATCGGCAGCTTCCTTCAGATCCACCAGGAGTCTTTTGGAACAAGATGTAGTGAGAGTTGTGGACCAGCTTTTTGCAGCTAGAGGATTACCACCCTGGCTAGGTCTTCCCTCCCTCTTGGAACGGAAGGTTTCTCAGTGTATTCACCTGTATATCCTCCTCCCAAGTCTCTGAGACCTCTGTACTGGTGGACATCCTGGTGCATTCTCTCTCTGCTCCGACAGTGGAGGCTTCCCTGTCAGCACCAATTACTCTTGGTGCAACGGCTCCTTTGGAACTGGCGTCCTCTCGGAGCAGTGATGGGGCTGCCAGCACCATGGCATCTAGTTTGGTGCCTATTTTTTTGGTGGAACAATCTACTGCTCTCCTGGCAGCAACTGGTCCTCTTGGAGCTCCTCACCTGGAGGTGGGCTCCTCAGAGTGGGGTGCAACCCTGGTTCCGAGGTTGTCCTTCTCTGTTCTGGGCTCCTATCCCTCTTTGGGTGGGCCCACTTTCCAGGTGCTGGAGAGGATTCTTGCCTCAACAGGCTCGCTGTTGGCATCATTTGCATCTACACCAGAACTCCCCTCTAGCATGCAGCTGTCCCGATCCCCTACTTTGGGATCCTGAGCACAGGAGCAGCAAGACCTTCCCTTGAAGGGAACCCTTTCTCCGGAGTCCTCAAAAGATCCCACTGGGGAGCCACCCCAGAAGAAACTTTGGAAGAGGAAGTACCTTGATTCCCCTGAGGAATCCATCACTGAAGACACCGACTGCGATGAGGGAGAAGGGCCCCCAGTCTCCCCTATTTGGAGACATTCTCGAGATCCTCAAGCAGAGGGGTGACTGGTAGCTTTCCAACCCTTCAGAGGAATCTCTGTTCTTGCAGGCCTTCCGTCCTTGGCCATCTACTTCCTGGGTGACCCCACCTGTGGAAGAGCTTCTTAAACTTATTGTGCCGCGTGCCTGGAAGATCCTGGGCAACATATAACTTATCCCCCAGAGGCCAGATAAAGTTTTATTCACTCCTGAAGACCAACCCAACTGGTTCAAACAATTGGTAGTTGATTCCGTGGTCGTGGGGGCGGCCACCAAGAGGGAACTGGCAGAAGATAGTTCCCACTGTTCATCCCCTGAACGGGGAGTCTCGGGCGATGGACAGACTAGGGAATCGGGCCTACACTTGAGTGACCTTTGCCATTTGGTCACTGAATTATCTGGCACACTTTACTCACCTCCAAAGAGACCTAATCTCAGAAATGTCCACCTCTTTGGCGGGGGTACTGCCTGAGGAGGTGCGTGATACTGTTGCCTCTCAGCTGGCTACCGTCGAATCTATCTATAACTCCTTGATGCACTTGATCTCTCACACTACTGAGGGGGTAGCTTGAACAGCTGCATCAGGCATCGTCATGAGACTGCATGCTTGGATGCATTTGTGTGACTTTGCGGACCCCTTTAAATCTTCCTTTGTCAATGCGCCTGTTGACGAATCTTCCTCTTTGGTCCCAAAGTAAGAGACACTTTGGTCCCAAAGTAAGACACACACTATCACTTAGTGAGAAGGATGGAAGGACCTTGTCTGCTGTGGGCATACGTTTTTCCACCTACTCCAGGAATCGGAGGGGAGGAAAATTGTGGTTGAAGTCCCAAGGATCTTTTCATGACACCCATGGTGAGCAATCCCCTGGGGCAGAGGGGGCAACTCATCCGGAAGACTCCCCTTTTGGGGCAGTGGGGGTCCGTGCAACCGGGGCGCTAGAGATTTCTTCTTTGTCTGACCCTTCCAGTGCTCCTGAATAGCGGCCTGATTGCTTTCCTCTCAGAAGTCTGGGGAGTTGTTTTCTCTGCACCTACAGGCCTTGCAACTCAACAACGGATGCGTGGGTACAGAGAATAATATCCAGAGGCTATCCTATCCCATTTGATCTTGCTCCCAGACCCATAAAATGAATCCCCTATGTCCCACCGAGCCAGAGAGGCTGCAGCCATAGAAATTGAAAAGCTGCTAAAGAGTCATCCAGCCAGTCCCACCAGACCAGAGAGGATCGGAGTTTTGCTCATGGTTCTTTTTAGTGCCAAAAAAGACAGGGGACTGTAGTGCCAAAAAAAGACAGGAGACTGGAGACTAATCCTGGATCTCGGCTTACTAAACAAATTCATAAAACCTCAAAGGTTCCAGATGGTCACAGTACAGTACATTCTCCCCTTTCTGGGGAAGGACAACTGGATATGCTCTATAGATCTCTAGGATGCGTATTATCACATAAAGATAGAAAAATACTCCAGGAGATTGCTCCGCTTCTGGCTGGGAGCCAATCGCCATCAGTTCAGTGTACTGCCCTTTGGTCTCTCGACAGCCCCCAGAGTGTTCACCAACTGCATGACAGTTGTAGTAGCTCGTCCACGACAAGAAGGATTCCAGGTGTTTCCATATTTAGATGATTGGCTCCTTACCGCCACAACCAAGAATCTTCTCATTCTCAGTCGCTCTTACACTCAAGGCCTTGCTCTTTGCCTAGGTATCATGATCAACATGGACAAATCACAAATGTCTCCAATAAAAGCACTGGAATTCATTGGAGCGATCTTCGAGACCCTGTCCTGTCAAGCTTCCCTTCCTCCTCACAGGCTTTCAAAAATAAGAAGCCAGATTCAAGTAGTCCTTCCACAGACATTTGTATCAGCATGCCTTGTACTACAGCTACTGGGATCTATGGCAGCAACCATTACCTTAGTGCCACTGGTGAGGTTGCACATGAGAATATTACAGTAGCTCCTTTCATCACAATGGTCGATCTTAACTCGCCCACTTGACCACATGATGCACCTTACAAACCTTTGCAAGAAAGAAATGCTTTGGTGGATGAAGCCAGAAACAAATCTTTGGTGTCGACCATTCTGCCTTCCCCAGCCCAGGGACATGGTGACCACGGACGCTTCCCTGTTAGGTGGAGGGGGCATTTCCAGGGAAACAGTCCAAGGCACCTGGTCCCCCATGGAGGCAAATTTGCACATAAATGGCCTGGAATTGAGGGCAGTTCTCTTAGCATTGCAAGCGTTCCTCACATCCCTTCCTTCCGGGACCATTGCAATTCATTCGGACAACATGTCAGTCGTCTGGTACATCAACAAACAAGGCGAAACCAGATCTTACCCCCTGCATTGGGTGGCCATGAGAATTTGGCACTGGGCGATGGCTTCCAACCGCTTTCTCATAGCAACACACATTCCCAGGAGTTTCAATTGTATTGCGGACAGTCTGAGCAGGAACGTTTTGATGCCTCACGAGTGGTCCCTCGTCCTATAATAGCAGATCAGATTTTCCGCTGTTGGGGCAGGCCTTGCTGTGACATGTTTGCTTGTTCCCTAAACAACAAATCCAAAAGCTATTTTGCCCTGATTCCCCCCTCAGGGGGAGTCAGTGACGGATGCTGTAAAACACGATTGGGCCCAGGCCTGCTGTCTGCCTTTCCCCTCATCCCGAAATACCTCCAGAAAGCTCAAAGGTTGAGAAGCAGAGTGATCCTCATTGCCCTTTATTGACCCCGTCAAGTCTGGTTCCCTTTCTTCTGGCCTTATCTGATTCACAGCCCGTGGATCCTGGATCAATGCCAAGGTCTGCTGTCTCATCCTCTGGGACTGATTCACCCCAATCTCCACAACCTCAAGACCACAGCTTGGTTTCTCCACTTCGATGATTGCCAGGCTATCTGATATCTCATCCCCTATTTGCAAGATTCTTCTGGCTTCACACAAACCTTCCACCAGGAAAATGTATTCTAGTAAGTGGACTAGGTTCTCTAGATGGGCCAAAGAACAAAACATAAACCCCTTTTCCATGCCTATTCAGAAGATCCTACAATACCTCACTACCCTTTTACATGCAGGAGCTTCAACATCTACAGTTACAGTGCATTTAGCAGCTATTGCAAATTTTCACAATGGAATTGACAATTCATCTGTTCTGTCACACTGACTGAAAAACTCTCATGAAAGGAGTATTACATATTAAGCCTCCGGTCAAGCCTCCTATAGAGCCATGGGACTTGTCTTTTTTTGTACTTCAGTCGATAACTAGTCCTCCCTTTGAGCCCTCTAACTCCTGTGATATAAAATTTTTGTCTTGGAAAACTCTTCTTCTAGTAGCCCTCACCTCAGCGAGAAGAGTATCTGAATTGCAGGCCTTGAGTGTCAAGAGACCTTACTTGATTTTTCATAGGGAAAGAGTATCCCTACATACTGACTCCTCCTTTTTGCCCAAGGTCATTTCTGGGTTTTCTACTAATCTATTGACCTACCGGTTTTCTTTTCTCACCATTCAAATAGAGGGGAATACCTTCTGCATACCCTTGATGTTCATAGGCAACTTCGTTTCTACTTGGATAAAACTAAATCTTTCAGAAAATGGATTAATTGTTTGTGGCCTCTGCAAGACCCAGATTGGGTAAGCCTGTTTCCAAAATGACTTTATCTTCTTGACTCAGAAGTGCCATTACTTTCATCTACCATCAGAACAAAGTGCCCGTACCTTCCAGAATAAAGGCTCACTCTACTAGATCGATGGCTACTTCAGTGGCTTTTCATTCCAGAGCCTCTGTGGATGATATCTGTGCAGCAGCCACTTGGACAAGACCTCATACCTTTATCACTCATTACAAATTGGATTTGGCCTCCAGGGGACGAGCATCTTTTGGTTTTATGGTGCTCAGGAATGTCCTTCCTTAGGATCACCCAGGAGTGAAGTAGCTGGGGGCTCGGTCCTACCAGTAAGGAATGAATAAAGATTTACAACATCAGATAAAGAAGTTAAGTCTTACCATAATGTTCCATCTGTGTTGTAGATCTTTATTCATTCATTACTTCCCTCCCTCCTTCCCCCTGCCTGGACTCCTGGTGGACTTTAGGATTTCCTTGTGACTTGAGATATTTGCTCAGACAGAGCCTCCTACTATCACTTTTATTGCTTCTATATTATAATGGTGGGCAAACTCTATCTGAAGAGGTTATGAGAGGGACATTGTGGGTAGGTCGTAGCTGAGAGTTTTTGGCTGGCATGAGCTTGGTAATGGCAGTGTCTGTTCCAAGGATGGAACTGAAGTCCTAACCGTAATGAAAGAATAAAGATCTACAACACAGATGGAACATTATGGTAAGACATAACTTCTTTTTTCCTCCAAGTACTGTGGGGCTACATTGTGGGTTTAACTCTTGCTTTCTGCCTGTGTCCTTGTCCGAGTCGTGTGGCCTTAGTGTGGCTCATTAAGGCACTGTTGTATAGTACTGGCACTGTGCACTGGGTTGAAAGAAATGATTTGTAACCATTGTCTAGCTTGTTTCAGATCTTCATAATGAAGCTGAATTCTGGCTTCTGTGCAGTCAGGTAATTCTAATGATATTTAAAGCTAGTATGTTCACAGGTCCTTGCATGTTTATAATGATGCTCACAATTTTTATTTAGTCAGTAAGGTAAACTTGTTGGGCAACTGCCTCTTTTTCTCTTTCAGCCAGTATCCAGGAGGATTTGTTTAGTTTGTTCAAAGTTGTACAGTATGCAAACACGGGTCGTGGGAATTAAGCCAGATTTGCAACATGCTGCTGTTTGGCATTTCTATTCTTAGATGCTGAACTGTACTGCCAGAACTACAAGCTAGATGCATCCTTGACCTGTTAATAAGTTCAGCTAGGCGTGCAACTTCAGATACTTAAAATTCTCACATAGGAGTTTTCATTTTTTCCTAAATTACTTCAGCTATGTTACTTCAGGAAATGGTTTGTATTTATTTTTATTTTGAATTTAAGTGGGGTAGAACACTGATCCCATTGGACCTATTTCCGTCTCAGCTTGGGGTAAATACAACAGGTGATGTATACAGAAGGAATTACATTGCAGTACACACATGTTTTATGTACAGTGTGAATATAGTTGTCTTGAGGGTATAAAGGCAGTAGATGCACAACAATATTTAGAGCATGTGTGTCCAGCCCGCGGGCCGCATGCGGCCCTCAGAGCTCTTCCATGCAGCCCGCGACCCGTTAAGTACCCCTTAAAGTAGAAATTAAACTTTTTTTTTCGTTCGCGTCCTTTAACGTTTATGCACATGCACCACATTACTTGTTTCACTTTTTTTTATGCCAGCGTCTTTCCGCTGGTATGTGCATGCGCCAAAGCACCGTTTTTTTGCGTCGTGTGATATATTCATGATCAACAGGTGAAGGAAGAGCATTGTGATCGCGGCGAAGAAAGAACTCTGAGCGAGGGGGATTGTAATATTTATTTTATTTATATACACTGACTACATTACACATCTCCTGCAGTAACAGGTAAGTCGTTAGATTAGTCTTAGTGTTAACTAGTAACTGTAAGGCACAACACTGCTCTAATCTACAAGGATGCCTAGACCTGTTTCAAGGAAGGATCAAATGTTTCTGAAAATGTTATGTACCTACAAACTTGTGTTAATTTTATATGGAGTCAGGATAATGTGGAAGGATACCAATCAAGAAATGTGTATTTTACTAAATAACAGAAGCACAAGAACAATAAATAATCAAGATTTGCTTTGCTTTGGTGTGTGTGTGTGTGTGTGTGTGTGTGTGTGTGTGTGTGTGTGTGTGTGTGTGTGTGTGTGTGTGTGTGTGTGTGTATGGGGGAAGTTCAGAGTCCTCTTACGAGCTTTAAAATAAACCAAGCACCTACCACCCTGCTTATAAATGTCTACTTTGCAACAATGAAGCATGAATGGTAAAGCTCAATAAAAGTACATACATTTTGAATGCTATTCTACTGTGTGCTTTTTTTCTTTTAAAGTCCTTCAGAATACTGCTGTGTTCCTGAGTGAACCACTCAAGTACATTGCTGTTTCCTGTAGATAGGGTTGGATACTCACATTTACAGTTATCACAATTACTTCTGAGAAAAAAATATTTACAACACATGCCAAATACGGAGAAACTGCCAACAATGTTTGTGCAACATTAAAAGTAAATATAATGGCATGCAGTGCTAGAAAGATAGAAAAAAAGCAAGTACTGGCTGTAGGTACTGTGTTTGGCACAATTATTTAATCTGCAATACAACCTCAGCGTCTTCAGCTTGTGTTTTAATGACTGCAATATGTAAGAATTACTGGTATGAATTGTGTGTGTGTGTGTGTGTGTGTGTGTGTGTGTGTGTGTGTGTGTGTGTGTGTGTGTGTGTGTGTGTGTGTGTGTGTATTGCAGTGCTAAATGTTACAAAGCTGTTGCATATAGCAGAGTATCACCAGCATCATTTGATTTTTCCAGACGTTCCTTTATTAATGTTGCAAATGTATTTATTATAATTATAGCAATAAGCAGACTTCTACGGTGGTGATGTTACAAACTCTGTTCATACACACTGTGTTGTCAGTGAAATCATATGACTATTAGTCTGCTATGTGACTGGATGAGTGAATGGTCAATATTCTAACTACACACCCTTTGTCTCTGAGCAAGTTTCGAAGAAACTAATGAGATATGTTGTATGTGAACTCATATTATTATAACATTAGTTAAATATAAAGCTGCTATGTGACTGACAGTGGAAAGTGTATGGGACTGCCTAGTTAAGTAACTTAGAGTTTGTGTGTGCAGACAGCTAGCCTATCACAGAATCCTTTAGTTTAGTTTGTATTAGTCCGCGTGTACCTGGGGTCTTTTGCTCTTCAGTGTACGTAAGAGACCCCTTTTTTTTTTTTTTTTTTGTCCTCACTTGCCATTTGCAATGATATATTTTACATGCAGCCCCGAGACCATTTCTGTTGACTCAGTGCGGCCCTTGCAACTGAAAAGGTTGGACACCCCTGATTTAGAGCAACTCTGTATATACATGTGTTATATACAAAGTAGATTTCCAAGTCCATCTGGGTAGGAGTCCATTTTCAGCGGAGATCTAGTGAGAAGAGCTCCAAAAGTATTGCAAAGCATTTTAAGAATAATAATTTTACAGTCGTTTAAACTTTATTTGCTTTTTGTATTTTTAATAATTATATCAAATGGGGCATTTCTACCAGCAGTAGTGGTGCTGCGGTAGCATTGTCGCCTCACAGCAAGACGTCCCGTTTGATTCTCAGCTAAACCGTCTTCTGTGTGGAGGCATGCGTGAATGGCCGTGCCTTCATTGAAGGTTTGTGTCAGGGCTGGTAACTCGGCACATAAAAATCCACTACCAAACATTAGCAGACCGGAGTTCTGCTGTGGCAACCCCTAACCGGGATAAGGCGAAAGACACAACACAACAACATCAAATGGGGCATTTCTCCCCGGGCCTCCACTGAAAACAGGATCTGTGGAACCTAGTCGGACTTTCCCAGTCAACAAATATTAAATAAAAATAAAAAAAATTGCACATAATATAAAGACATTGGTTAACAGTAGTTACAAGTTATGTGGCAATGATTTAATAGCTAGAGAAATTTTAGCCAGTTTATAGAGAAATTAAAGGTTAGTCAAGAAATGCATAGTAGTGCCCTTTGGAAAGTCGGCCATCCCTGGTAACTATCATATTAACAGCACACCCCTCAGGGACACGCATAGATAGTAATCTAACCTTTGACCTTCATGTGTCTACAGTGGTGAGGTAATCATTCTGTATTGCACAACTTGTAAACAAAGATATGGCATCTAAGTCCAAGGAAGTCATTGTTTCACTGTATTTAGCAGCATTCAGACCTATCATTTAAGTACAATGCCCCCTTTGGTATTTACCTAACCAGGCATATCTAACAAATGGAACGTCCACAGAGGTTCCTCACTAAAAGAATACAGGGTGTAAGTAAAATGTCCTATGCAAACTGCCTCAAGGCCCTATCCTTGTATTCTGTCTCTTCCAGGCTTTTGAGGGAAGATCTATGCCTGGCACACAGGGCATTGTCAGACCCCACTCTGATGGACCTCCTGCATATCCACAAAACAAACCGCATCAGAATTACCCATTCTAAATACCTTGCCTGTGATATGAATAGGTCCTGCTGGAGAGAGATGCATGTATCCCAGAGATTACTGCATCTATGGAGCAGGTTCCCCATCTATGTGAAGTAGAGTTCCTCCCTAACCCAGTTCAAGTGCAACTTGGACAATTGGATGGGAAACAAGAAATTAATCCCTGGTTTGGCACCTCTGTCTCTAATGGACATGGGTAACCTGTAAATGGTTCATCTCCCAACCCCCTGCTTATACTTATCAAGGGTATCAGAACTTGTCAGAGATTTGGGATTCATTGTTAGGCTTGATAAAAGGCCCTTGTGGTCATTAGCCTAGTAAACACCTGTGAACTAAGTTAGTATAATACAAACAGGAATTGCAATACAAAGTGAGAAAAAAGCAGGCTTTTGGTATATTTAGAGAGAAATTGGTAGAAATAAGAAGTGAGTGAAGAAGGGAGAGTAAGAAGATGAAAGGTATGAATAGGTATTTGTCTATATTTAGGAATATAGTTTATCGTGGTGTTGAGTGAGTAAGAACTTTGGCTAGGAAGTCTTTCAGAATGGTTTTGAAGGATTGGGGGGGGGGGGGTATTAATGTGATGAATAGAGAAGAGTTCCAGGCCTTAGCAACACAGTACAGGCAGTGCCCAGCTGATTTGATGGGTTTGTCTACAGACAGGAGTTTTTGGTCATTGGATCATAATGACTGACTGGGAACATAGTTGTGTAGAAAGGTATTTAGTGCTGGACAAGCAGATGGATGCTAGATAATTTTATAGGTGGTAAGAAGCTGTGTATTTGGTGGAATTTTCTAACCAATTTACACTTTTTAGTGCTGTGCTGTGGTGGGTCCTGAAAGGGGCATTTACTGCAAATTTAGCAACTTCTCTATAGCATTGAAGAAATGCTTAAGTTATATGACTTAAAAAGATAACGGTAGCATTTTCCTAGAGCCTTGTAATGTGCTTTTATATCTGATTAGAAAATGTGGTAGGAGGAATAATTTTTAAGATACGAAGTGTGAAAGTCCCATAGTTTAGGACCTAGGACTGGAAAGTGTGGGTTGTGCAGTGAAACCTAGTTTTGTGGGGTTTGGAGGACATTTTTGAGTAGTTAAGGTTTCTAAGGTTATAGGTTGTTGCATCTCTGAATAGTTTGAAGACTGGTGGGGGGAAGTTCTCAAAGATTCCATAGGTAAGTACTAGGGTGTGCCATTTTTAGCCTAGCCAATTTCCCTTTTTGTACTTGACGTAAGCTATCCCATTTGGTTATAGATTGGACTTGCTTAATTCATGACAATGGGATGGGTATTACCCAAAGTAAGAATAACTTGGATCATACCATAGATAATTTGAGGGGACTCCTGCACAGGGTAAAGCATGTAAGAGCTGCATCTACAGTTCAGGGGGCAATCCTGGGGTAAATTTTCTGTTTCCCATCCATAGATCTAAGCTGTACTTGAAAATTGAACTTTGTTTTATGTGGACGGTGCATCTGTTCCATAGTAGTGGTATTCTCTGCAAAATATGCCTGTTCATCCAAACCATTCTGTTGATGTTGGCAGAAGAGGATTAGATCTCTAGACCAAGTATTTCTGATTCTGTTTGATTTGCTGATGTGCAGTAAATCCATCAGTAATGGGTCGGAGGCTGCCTTGTATGCCAGACTGAGGTCAACTCTTAGCAGCCTGAAGGATACGGAGTATAGTGACGGAGCTTTGAGTGTGTCCATGTAGGACTTGTTGTTTAGGCCTTGCATTCTTTCAGTAAGGTATCTCTGTGGGCATTCCAGTTGCTGGACGTGTCTGGAGAGATTCATATCAAAGGGGGCATAATACTCTGTGATCGGACTAATGAGGGCTGAATAAAGGAGGATAATGACATCCCTAGATATAGACACAATCCATTTGTTTATCTGCTGTGCAATATGGAAGGACTTTTCACCATATATTTTACTGGAGTTGCTTCCTTTTTAATCTGTTATGGTAGTATTCTGTGCTACTTTTTGCTGGAATCCTCTCTTGTGTGGTAGGCCACACAACCACAATACTACATGCTCTTAAGTATGACTGCTGGATTCTGTGGTACTTTGTGCTGAGTTAATTCGTGCTCTTCTTTTTTTTTTTTTTTTTTTTTTTTCTCCATGCATACCAATTCATAAGCCTATACTTTCTATTTATTTATCTATTCTACCTATCTTTTGTTAACTGGTTAATCCCACTAAGCACGTGGCCTCTCCTTTTAAGGGAGTCTTGAGGTGGCATTTATACCACTGGGTAAATATAGCCAGAGGATTGGGGAACTTCCACTACTCATAGCGTACAGAGACAATATTGATGGTAGTGCATTCAACTTCCTGTTTCCATTCTGGGTGTGTAGGCAGCTTGGAGATGGAGGAGGAAGTATGGTGAGTATGTGTGATTAGAAGGGGAATATGGAGATGGAGATAGAGGAGCCTTTATAAGAAAGAAAGGCAGTAAAGTGGAGGAAGAGGAGAGGTTGTCTGTATTGGAGGAGAAGGGAGGAATGAACGAGGTGAAGCAGTAAAATATTATTGGAGCGGTTCCAGATTCGAAGTGTTTATTTAGGAGAAGTTGTTTGAGAAAATGAAGAGAACCAGCAGGGATGCATTATTACAGCCCTTCAATCTGGAGGGTTGTGGGATGTTTATTTAAAAGAAATGATTTAATCAGTAAGTGAAGTGGCAGCATCATGGGGTGAAATTATGGAGAAGGTACACGAAGGAGTTTGATGAGGACATAAGAAAGAAAAATCTTGTGCACAGACAGTGAAAGAGGGAGAAAGAAGAATCGAAGAAGTGAAGTAAGGGAAGAAGAAATTCATCATAATTTTAAGCAGTAAGAAAGAGGACTTGAAATGTATGAAATATGGGACACTGGATTCCACCATTGGGTGCTTCACCCAAGGAGGTAAGAGCCTTTATCATTAATAAAGAAGTATACTATGATATATTCTTTGAAACGTAGGATCATAGGAAGTTACTAGGCTATTGGCCCTGAGGCCCTTACAAGCCTAGCCAAGAATTTGGCCCATGTTCAACAAGTCAGCACCCTATGTCACTGCCCATCAGGGACATAGGTGGAATCCCCGGGGTGTATTTTCTGTTCCCTATCCAGTTATCCATGTTGCGCTTAAAAAGGTTTAATGAGGTACTGTGCTTTACGTGGAGAGGGAGTCTGTTCCACAAAAGGTGAGTCTCTGGGGCACAAATCTGTAATGCCAACGAGTCCTATTGATGTCACAGACCAGGTTGAGGTCTTGCATGCGGATTACTCGAGTGGAGCTTGACTTGCAGATATGCAGCAGTCCCATCAGGGTGGGGTCTGAGATCGCTTTGTATGCCAGATAGAGGTCACCTCAGAGGAGTCTGTAGGAGACAGAGTAGAGGGACAGGGCTTTTAGCCTGTCTTTGTAGGGTAAATGTTTGAGGCCCTGGGTCCTCCGGATGAGGAATCTCTCTGGTCTCTCCAGCTGCTGCATGTGCTTTGTGAGGTACTTGCCCAAAGGGGCATTGTATTCAGTAATCGGTCTTATAAGGGAAGAATACAGGGATGTTATGACTACCTTGTCTCTGGATGAGATACTCTTAGTAATGAGGTGGGCCATGAAGAAAGCTTTCTGTACAACAGAGGCAATATGGTGGCCAAAAGTCAGTTTGCTATCAACCTGGGTTCCCAAGTCCCTCATGACTGATTGTATACTTAGTGCCTTATGTGTGATAATTTGTGGGGATGTTATTCTCCCTAACAGGGATGATGCATTTTTTGGCATTCAGTTTGAGGCCATGTTTCCGGCACCAGTCATTTGTTTGGGTAAGACCCTCTTAGAGGATGTCCACATCACTAGTGGAATTGATGACAACACCCACCTTGCAGTCATCTGCAAACTTAGTCAGCCATAGCCCACTAGATTTGGCCTGCACCTCTGAGAAGTACATCCCAAACAGCAGATGCCCCAAGACCAATCCCTGGGGTACACCACTTGTTATGGGTCTACTACTTAAGGTGGCTTTCCCTTTTTTTGACTAGGTGGGTTCTGTCAGTAAGCCAGTTTGCTACCCATCTGATAACATATGGATTAATGCCTAGCTGAGAGAGTTTATCTATTATACCCGAGTGGAGAATAGTATCGAAGGCCTTGGCCAGGTCAAGGTAGGCAGTGTGTACAGTCTTCCCCTTGTCCATGGCCTTGGTTTTGTTGAGGACCACCGCATATGTGGGAGTGTATTGTATAGGTGTGGGTGGTGTTTGAGGTGTGGTGTTCATGTTGCCAACTTTCTCAGTGCCAGATGTACTGATTTGTGGGGGAGAGAGCGATGACACTCGGTGCTTAATGTATTTGCATCTCTCTCAAATTGTGATCTGAGGTGCTAGTAGTAGAGCATTGTCCATGTACATTTGAGAAAGCTATTACATGATAGAACAAAATCCATAAAAGGGAAGTCACCCCTGATCATTATTAGTAAAAAATACGAGCACTCATAAAATCAACTAAGGCCAATTATGAGAGAAAAATTGCCATGGATTCAAAGGACAATCATAAGACCTTTTTCAGCTATGTTAGGGACCTGGGTGGAAACTCCCAGATATGCTCCGAATTAGTCCAAAATGATACAAAAATCACTGAACCCACAGACATTGCCAACATACTGGCAGACAGGTTCAGTGCAAACTTCACCCCCCTCTCCCCCCCCAAAGGAGAGATAACTATCCCAGCGGAGTGTAGCCTTCCAGACATCGCAAATGTGCAGGTGAAAGCTGCTCTCTCTAAAGCTAAAAACACAGCATCAATGGGACCGGATGGTGTCCCCGGCTGTGTGCTACACGAGCTAAATGAGGAATTAAACCCACACATAAGGCAGCTGTTTAATCTCAGCCTTACCACAGGATACATGCCCAAGGAGTGGCGTACGGCAACTGTGGTCCCACTCCACAAAGGCGGTGCCTCTACGGACCCTGGAAATTACCGCCCCATAAGCTTAACAAGTCTAGTCTGCAAAGCTATGGAGAGGATCATAATGGAGCTCATAAACAAAGATACAGGGGACTTGCAGACATTGGACCCGACCCAGTTTGGCTTCGTCAAGGGAAGATCATGCCTTTTGAACTTGGTCGACTTCTTCGAAACAGTCACCAAGGCCATTGATGAGGGAAAGGCAGTCCATACAGCCTACCTTGACCTTGCAAAGGCTTTCGACACAATACCCCACTCGGGTATTGTAGAAAAACTTACCAGCTTAAATGTAAACCCATATGTCACAAGATGGGTTGCAAACTGGCTTAAGGACAGAACCCACAGGGTTAGAGTTGCTGGCGCTATGTCAGACTCCAAGCCGGTCACAAGTAGGGCTCAGTCCTTGGCCCCCTATTGTTCGGCATCTACTTCTCAGAAGTACAGGCCAACATGGGAGGACTTTGGCTGACAAAGTTTGCAGACGACTGCAAACTGGGCGCCATAGTGGAAAGTGCATCGGACACGGATATCCTTCAGAAGGGACTCACGGAAACAGCTGGTGCCAGAGCCATGGCCTGAAGTTAAACGCCAAAAAATGTATAGTCATACCCTTCGGGAAAAACAAGGCAACCCCAAGCTGCCATATAGGTGGCAATCCACTAAACACAGAAGATCAGGGACCTGGGGACCCAGGTTGACAGTGGCCTTTCTTTTGACACTCACGTTGCTAAAGTGGTTAGAAAAACCTTCTACATTGCCCACCTGATCATGAAGGGATTCACATCCAGATCTAGTGAGGTCATTGTTCCCCTGTACTCTTCACTTATCAGACCAATGATAGAGTACAATGCCCCATTCGGGATGTATCTCACCCGACATCTGCAGCAATTGGAGAGACCCCAAAAGTTCCTCACCAAAAGGATAAAGGGACTCCAAAATCTGTCATATGCTGCCAGATTGAAGAAACTCCAGCTCTATTCAGTCGCATACAGTCTGCTCAGAGGTGACATGTGCCTGACATACAAGGCCATGTCCAACCCGGAATTAATGGACATGCTCCACCTCAAAAAATCCAAATCCACCAAAACCACTAGAGTAAGCGACTTAAACCTTAGCACGGATATAAATAGGACGTGCTGGAGGGATAGATTTATCACTCGGAGACTCCCTATGCTGTGGAATAAAATCCCGGTCCATGTGAGGCAGAGCACCTCGCTGGCTCTGTTCAAGAGAAATCTTGTGGATGGGAGATCGTAGGTTTACCCCGGGAATCATCTCTGTGTCACTGCTGGACAGAGGCACAACAAACTAATGGGCACAGTATTTTTTCATATAAGGGGTGGCGTAAGCCACAAAAATTTGGGCTAGACTTATAAATGCCTTAGGGCAGATAGCCTAGTATAAACCTATGAACCTGCATGAGACGGTTGCTACACTGTCTCAGGATACCCATATCAACCTTACTGGCAGAAGAAAATGTAGAAAATTGTCCATCCGTATTTTTCAGAAGCTGAATGACTGAAGAGGGTAAAGGGAGGAAGGTCTACGAGTAGTATTTCTCGATGATAACACGAGTGCTACTAAGGGAAAACTTGTAGCTGGAATACCTTGGAAAGGGTTAAAAAATGCAGTTGTAGCTCTGGAGGTCTCAGACCTGTATCGGTAAGAAAAAACTCGCAATGAAGCACAGATTAATCACTTGTAGTCAAAAGAATAGAACTCGCAGTATGAAAAAAATACAGTTCAAGAGCAACAAAGTGCAGTAAAATGCAGTCAAACAGTAATGAATTGCAGTAGATGGCAACGAAATATAGGTGAGCAGTAGATTGCTTTGTAACAGTGGCTCACAAATCGGTGATTTAGTACAATACTGTCTTCAATTTAGAAACAGGACAGTATATGGAGAATTTTTTAGAATGGTGTGAACAAAAAAAAGAACTATAATCCTAGAATTGAATATCTGGTGCAGGCATGTTTTCCTCTTTTTCCACTTCCCTTTAAAATTGTAAGAATATTTAAAGACTGTTCGTTGTATCCAGAACATCTTTACTTAAATATATATGATGACACTATGACAGAGGTTTATGGACTGGAGGTTGAGAATGTTGGGATTATTTTGAAAATGGAAATTGATAATGTTGTACATGTTCTGAGTGTGATTAATGTGAATGGTAGCATAGTATTTGTTAAATACAGAGGACGTCCAAAAACATGCTTTTTCTGTGGAAAAATAATTACTTGATTGATGAATGTGATAAACACAAAAGTCTTTTTTGTGGTAAAACAGGGCCTGACAGCAAGAAAATTAAGTGAAAATTAAGTGAAATGTAAGAAATGTGGAAAAAATGGACATGCATGGGTGGATTTTGAAGAAAGTGTAAAATTTTCAGGCAAAGAATGTACACAGAATCCAGTTTATGAAACACTTGATTCTGCCTAAATGCATAATCTCGTGACTGAAGTTAATACATTTAAGCGGAGTATGCTTATAAGCAAAGTTGCTAGGAGTTACGCATATTAATGTCTGGTGCACAGTGCAGTCACACAAAAAACACAAAAAAAATGCAAATACAGTGATAGATTTCAGAAGCTTTATAGAATAGTTAAGTGTACAACTGTTACACTGCCACATGCTTAGTTCAGTACCACTTATTCACTTTGCTCTAGCTTTTTTTCTGCCTAACATTCAGCATGTGTACTTTCTGATGTGTCTAGCTTAGAAGTCAGTGTGGTATGCCTTCCATCAACAATAGATTTTATTCTGTATACTGTATTCACAATGTGCCTTTTTTGTTTCCTTATGCTAGGTAAGGGAATGTGCGCAAACAGAAATACACTTCAGAAACTTGATAGAAAAATGTACTGTATAAAGCACAGTAGTAAATACAATCCCTCATGGTTTAGAGTGTGAAAAGTTGAGGGGCTGCCAGCCCAGCCAGATAGAATTACAAAATTATGTGTCTTTGTAAATATTAATATAATCCACAGGCTTGTTTTTACAAATGTAAGAAAACTGTGTTATATGCTCAACTTCAAAAAATTAACCACAGTGCAGCCTGTTGAAAAAAGCTGTTAAGTAAAGAATTACACCGGTGTTTGATCTCAAGCTCGGAGATGGGATGTCTGGGCTAGCAAATTCTCTCTATTGTTTAAGATAGAGATAATTACTAGATTTTACATGCAAAAGATTTTACATGCAAAAGTGTCTTATTGCTGTGGCTTCCTGTCCGGGTGCAGCTTACAAAGAAATGTAAATTTTGAGTTTCTGTTAGCCTGGGAAGTAAAGGACAAGTAATAAAAATTATGCAATCTGAAATGAGTCAACGCTACTGGGCATTATCAATTTAAGACTTTCTCAGAGGGAAAGATGGAGTATTTTGCATCTTGTCTGGGATCTAGTAAGAATATTCAGTCACCAGCACTTGCTTGCTCTGTATGTAAGTAGCATTTAGAACAGTGATTTATCTTTATTAGTCTTGGATATTAGTCTAGCTGTTTTTTGTATTTGTCATACTATCCTACAGTATTGTTTTAAAGTTCCTGTGATTTCCAAAATCTTGATTAGCACTGTTGAATTGATGAAATTTGTCTTGTGTTTTTATTATTAAATATTTTTAAACCTTTCAACTGTGGCTGTTTTGTGTAGAGATAATTTAAGCTCTAGAGTACTTGCATGTATTTGGTGTTGCTGTCTAAGCCACTCCAATAGGCTTGCTGCTTGGTCACATTTACTATGTGGGTAACCAGTAGCATTGCACAGTGAAATTGGTCACCCTGGGGAAGGTCCTTATACTAGCTGGTAATAGTAGTTGGTGGCAGTCGGAGCTACCTTATAGTCTGGGCAGAACGGGGGCATAGTTGGAGAACCTGTGCCAGCCCTTCCCCAGGAGTGCCTGCTTGTTTGTATATAAATCAAATCTTTGTGTGTGTCAGTGTGGCAGCTACTTGGGCAGGGACATGAAGCACTGGTTGGACAAAGAGGGTGCTGGAGGTTTTAGCTTTACCACTAGGCTGAGATCTGGACCCTATAGCTGTGCCAGTGGGGAGTCTTATTAAGTATCTGGAGAGAGAGAGGGAGAAACCAGCCCCAGTAGTGATATAGCTTCTGTACAGTGATTACTGAAGGTGTTTTTGTACTCTAAATCAGCCATGCAGTGAATATCCAGAGTTCAGATCACAATTGTTTTATTTCTTTTGTTAGCTTAGTTAGTCAGGGAGAGCAGGCAAGCATGTTAGCAGAGTACAGTAAGCTGACAAGGAGCCCGTTGGCTGAGATGTGCCAGGCTAAAGGACTTGTGCGTGGAAACCTGACTAAAGCAGGCATGCTTGCAGCTTTGGTCACAGCTGCATCAGAGAATAGCAACCAGGAGGACTATCAGAGTATGGGCAGCTCAACCTTTCTGCTGAGGACTTAAAATCCATCTGGAGATAGAGACTTTAGTTGGAGGCCAGGGGTTTGGAAACGGAAGCAGCAGAGAGACTGAAACTTCTGCAGACCAAGGAGAACTGCTACACCTGGAAGCTGAGGAGAAGCAGAGGCAGCATGAAAAGGAGATGCTGACCCTTCGCCAGAGTCATGGAGGTAACTGTAACTCTGCTGTCTAAATTATCTGATCGTGAATTTGTTGATTATACTGCTGTTAAGAATTGTTTGCTAGAATTTTTTAAGCTAACACCTGAAGCTTATAGGAAAAGGTTTTGTGAGCATAGATGCAAGGCAGATGAGTGTGTGTGAATATATTGCTGAACTGAGCACTTATTTTCATAGGTGTGTGTGGATGTCAAGTCACCACTTTTTGAAGGGCTGGCAGACGTTTCTTGAGGGAACAAGCCCTTAGCACTTTGCCTGAGGACATGAGGATCTGGTTATCTGATACAGTGTGCTACTTCAGATGAGTTGAGGAAGAAGGGAGACCTATACCTCGCAAGCAGGGCATCACTGCACAGGAAAGGGACACTCAGTGCTGCTCATGGGTCTAAAGGGACCCATGGTGGGCAGTCCAGACTGTCCCAAGAGAATCTGCCAGTAGCAGGGGAAGCCACTAGTCCAGGTACACATCCAGGACCTAGGGTTAAATGTTTTGAAAGCAACCAGTGGGGCCATGTGGCATATAGATGTCCACGGAGGCAAGGTGGGTAACAAAAGGTGAGGGAACGAATAAGTGGGAAGGATAAATGCCAACAGCAGGTTGTCTTGAGACAACAAGGGTACCAAAGAGGCCATTGCTAAGAGTGAGAAAGCCTCCTCTGACATAACCATTGTGAAGCCTGCAATGATTACAGAGGGGCACTACTTGCCTGGGCAGTTTTATTCCAGTCAGAGCTTTAGGAGGGACCCCATTCCAAATGCCTTTGGCTAGGGTTCACCTTGACTGGGAGGGTGGAAATGGAAGCCAGCAAGTAGGTGTGTTTTGAGGATATCCCTGCAGATGTCCTGATGGGGAATGATTTTGATGATGCAGTACCATGTGCTCATGCAGTTACTCAGTCAGGCTTGGAGACAAGCTTGTGGGTCTGGTAGCCTGGGGGAGACCCAGTCAGACTGCATACTTGCAGCCAGGACTGGTTAGGTGGTTACTTCAGGGAGGGAGCTACTCTCTAGCAGTGAGACTAGAGGCGAGTCACAGCTGCTTGTAGGTGCTGATGGTTCCTTGGACAGAGTGACTACAAGGGCAGAGGTGTGTAGTAGTACCCAGGCTGACAGTGAGGCACCACTGTCTGAGGATGCCAGACTTCCAATGGAAGGGGAGCTGGGAAGGATTACAAAGAGAGAGTTGAGACTGACTCTGCTCTCAGACCCTACATTACAAGGCCCGAGAGAGGTAGCTAGTGAGGTGCCTGATTCTCAAGGAAAGGGGGATTCTGCTCTCAGACCCTACATTACAAGGCCTGTGAGAGGTGGCTAGTGAGGTGCTTGATTCTCAAGGAAAGGGTGATTCTGTATATTGGGACAAAGGGTTACTGTATAGAGAGTGGACCCCTGAGGGAGGGCTGGAAAGCTGGAAGGTGAGAGAATACAGCAGTTGGTAGTACCTAGAGCCTACTGTCTGGTACTTCTAGCCATAGCCCGTGATATTCCCTTAGCAAGTCATATGGGCATAAAGTGTACAAAGAGATGTATTATGCAGAACTTTTATTGGTCTGGGATTTCCAGAGATGTAACAGGGTACGGCAGGACCTGTGAGCAGTGCCAAAAGTTAGGCAAGGCAGGAGACGAGAGCTACTTTGATGCCTTTGCCTGTGATTGAGGAGCCATTTCAGAGGGTAGCTATGGATATTGTGGGGCCTCAGAGTACCCAAAGTTCTATAGGGAAAAAGTATATCCTAGTGGTAGTAGATTATACAACCAGATACCTTGAGACAGTGTCTTTGTCTCCATTGTGGCAGAAAAGGTGGCAAATGCTTTGTTGGAGATTTTCAGCAGTGTGGATTTCCCAAAAGAAATACTGACTGACTGGTGCCAATTTTGTCAGACCTGCTGGCTTGTGTGTTGGAAGTACTGTGTGGTGAAGCACCTGAAGACCCCCCCCCCCCATCATCCCCAGACTAATGGTCTTGTTGAGAGGTTAAACTTTACAATAAAGTCCATGCTACAGGCATTTGCAGACAAGTTAAGAGGGAGTGGGACAAATATTTGCCCCATCTGTTTGCTTACAGAGAGGTTCCCTAGGAATCCACAGGTTTTTCACCCTTTGAGTTGTATGGGCACAGGGTGAGGAGGCCTGTAGATTTAATTCGAGATGAATGGGAAGGTGAGTGTGAATTTCACCAGGAGTCTGTTGTGGCATATGTCCTAAACCTCAGGACAAGGCTTTGGGAGCTCATGGGCTTCGTCCAGGAGATCCCAGCAGAAGCCCAACAGCAGAAAAGGGTCTGATATGACAGGATTGCTCGAGCTAGAGTATGCTGTAGGTCAGTAGGTAATGGTTCACATTTCTGTCAGACATGACAAGCTGCAGGCAGCCTGGGAGGGACCCTACAAGGTGGTAAGGAAGGTCAGTGAAAACTACATGATAGAACTGCTAGGCAGGAGGCAGGGGCACAAATTGTACCATGTTAACATGATGAAACCTTACCATGATAGGTAGGCCCTTGTACTGAGTATTTGCAGTGGATTGCAGGAGGAGTCTGAGGGAGATCTGGTGACTGATCACCTCTTCAGTGAGGCTCAGACTGACACCTCGGTAGAAGGGGTAGCAATGTCCCAGCAGCTATCTCCTACCCAGGTTCATGAAATATGAGCAGTGTTGCAGGAGTTTGGGGACATGTTCCCTGGGAAACCAGGGTGCACCCACCTGGTGCAGCACCAGGTGGATGCAGGACCCCAAATGCCTATTGGACAGGCCTCCTATAGGGAGCCTGAGAGAGTCAAACAAATTATGAGGAGGAGAATCAGGAATTATTGGAACTAGGGGTAATTCAAGAGTCCAGCGGTGTTGGTGCCAAAGAAGGATGGCAGCACCAGGTTCTCTGTGGACTACAGGAAATTAGTCTCACAGAGTCAGATGCTTACCCTATGCCTAGGACAGATGAAGCCCTAGAGCAGCTGGGTGGGGTTAAGTATCTTACCACCATTGATCTTACCAAAGGTTACTGGCAGGTGCCCTTGACTCCCAGTGCTAGAGAGAGGTCAGTCTTTGTGACTTCTTTTGGCTTGTATGAGTTCACAAAGATGCCCTTTGGGATGAAAATTGCCCCAATGACTTTCCAGAGGCTGGTAGAGCATATTCTAGCAGGAGGGCTTACCTAGATGATGATGCCATCTACAGACATTCCTGGCAAGAGCACCTTCAGCGTGTCAGGGAGGTGCTGGGCAGACTACAGAGGGCAGGGTTGACCATTAAGCCGAGCAAATGTTAGGTGGGTATGACAGAGGTCTCTTACCTGGGACATAGAGTGGGAAGTGGTAAAATCGGGCCAGAACCTGCCATAGTAGAAGCCATTCAGGCATGGCCTGTACCTGTTACCAAAAAGCAGGTGAGTGCATTCTTAGGGACCGCAGAGTACTACAGAAAGTTCATCCACAGTTATAGTACCATAGCTGCTCCCTTCACAGGCGTGACAAGGAAAAACAGGCTAGGTAATGTAGTGTGGACCACAGCAAGTGAGCAGACATTATAGAAGCTTAAATAAGCTTTGGGAGGACCTCCTGTGTTAGCCAGTCCAGATTACAGCAAATAATTTGTGCAGGTGGATGCTTCAAACCATGAGGTGGAAGCTGTATTTAGCCAGATTTCTTCAGAGGGAGAAGAGCACCCAGTGGTTTATCTCTGTCATAGGCTTCAACCCAGGGAAGAATGCTATGCAGCTGTAGAAAAGGAATATCTAGCCATAGAGTGTGCACTGCAGAAACTTCAGCCTTATCTGTATAGAAAGAAATTCACTGTAGTTACAGATCACAATCCCCTAACCTGGTTACATCGAGCCAGCCAGCAAAATGCCAAGTTGCCAAGATGGAGCCTAGGGTTGCAAGCATATGATGTCAGTGCAGCACCACAGTGGGATTAGCAATGCCAGCACAGATGGGCTCTCAAGACAGGGAAATGGGATAAAGTATACCCAGATACAGCTAACCCTGTCAAGCAATGTTTCTCAAGGGTCACTTGAAAAATAGTTTGTTTTGGGGGGGAGTGTGTATGTGAAAAATTGAGGGGCTGCCAGTCCAGCCAGGTAGAATTTTGTAGATAATTTTGTCATTGTAAATATTAATATAATCCACAGGCTTATTTTTACAAATGTAAGAAAACTGTGTTATATACTGAACTTCAAAAATGTAACCACAGTGCACCCTGCTGGATGAAAGCTGTTAAAGAATTACAACTGTGTTTGATCTCAAGCTCGGAAACAGGATATCTGGGCTAGCAAATTCTTTCTATTGTAATTAAGACAGATAATTACTAGATTTTACATGTAAAAGTGTCTTTTATTGCTGTGGCTTCCTGGCCAGATGCAGATTACAAAGAAATGTGAATTTTGAGTTTCTGTTAGCCTGGGAACTAAAGGAGAAGTGATAAAATGATGTAATGTGAAATGAGTCAGCAGTACTGGGTATTATCAATGTAAGACTTTCTCAGAGGGAAAGATTGAGCATTTTGTATCTTGTCTGAGATCTAGAAAGAACATCCACTCACCAGCACTTGCTTGCTCTGTATGTAAGTATTTAGAACAGTGATCTCTCATAGAAGTAGATAGGAATTTAGATTAGTCTAGCTGCTTTCTATATTTGTTAGAGTATCCTACAATATTGTTTAAAGTTTCTGTGATTTCTGAGCTCTTGATTAGCACTGTGTTGAATTGATGAGATTTGTCTTGTGTTTTTATTATTTATTAAATATTTTTAAATCTTTCAACTGTGGCAGTTTTGTGTAGAGATAATTTAAGCTCTAAAGTACTTGCATGTATTTGGTGATACTGTCCAAGCCACTCCAATAGTCTTGCTGCTTAGTTATACTTACTGTTTGGATAACAGTAATATTACACAGTGAAATTGGTCACCCTTTGGGAAGGACCTTACAGCAGCTGATAATTGTAGTTGGTGGCAGTCAGTACTACCTTGTAGTCTGGGCAGAAGGGGGGCATAATTGGACAACCTGTGCCAGCCTTCCCCAGGAGCGTCTGTGTGTTTGTATATAAATCAAATGTTTGTTTTTTTGTGTGTGTGTGTCAGCTACTTCGGCAGGGAGAAGAAGCACTGGTTGGACAGAGAGGGTGCTGGAGGATTAAGCTTGACCACTAGGCTGAAATCTGGTCCATATAGCTGTGCCAATAGGGAGTCTTATTGGGGATCTGGAGAGCGAGAGGGAGAAACCAGCCCCAGACTGACTGTGATCTCTGTATGCTCTTAAGGGAAATTGCACTTTACTGTGTGTGTACTTTGTTATCCCCCCAATGTGCATGCCCCTCACCGGTGCTAGTGGTGAGGCTCGAGACTCCTTAATTAATGGGCCAGTGCACAGGCGTCATATAAAGAAAACATTTGTTATTGATGTTTGAACAGCTGTTTGCTGCTTCAGATGAAGTAATGTCCTTTAGTTCATAGAAAGTGGAAAACGACCTGCATCTCTTTTGTGTTCCATGAATTTGCACAGTACGTCCAGAAATTGAATAACATCATGGAAGTGTACTGGACAAGTGGAAACATCCTCCTCATAATCACTGTCTTCCTCTTCTTTCCGGTTGCCAGGAGCATACTGTTCCTGAACAAATTCACAATTGGCAGCCATGTCTTTTGTTTCAAGTTCTTCATGAATTGCAACGTACTGCACAAAATTGTCCATCATGCCCGAAGGGGTGCAAAAGTTCTCATGCTGATCTGTCACTGTCATCACAATTGTCTGTGATATGTTAGCTCAGCACAACAAAACTAGATTTCTTGTAGTAGTTGGCTATCACAGATTGTGAAATTTTATTCCATGCTTCTGTCTGTATGTGTAATGATTCCAGCACGGATAGCTTCTTGGCAAGCTCAGCTGCTGTTTTCTGTAATTTGGACATATACGGTCTGATATCTTCAACATGCTGCAGGACCACTGAGTGGTAGTGCTTCTTGAAGCAAGCAGTAATGCCCTGATCCATTCGTTGAATAAGGGATGTGGTGGTTGGAGTCAGGAAATGAAGTTTTACATTCGTCAACTTTACATCGGTATGCACAGCACAGTTGTCGCACAGAAACATGATTTTCCTTCATTTACTTCTTATTGAGCTGTCAATTTTCAGAAGTCATTCATTCTAAATTTCACCAGTCATCCAAGAATTCTTTTTTGCTTTGTGACTTATAACTTCTTGTTGTGGCATCCCTTCCATCTCTCTAACCAACCAGATGTCTGTTTGAAATCCTCCACCCCTACGCTTTTGGCTAATTGGTCAGTCTTTTCCATTAACAATGGACCACTAAAGGGAATTTTTTGATTTCTGTCTTGTGCAGACTAGTGCAATAGGGCATCCTTGACATCTTCATTTTTACCCAACCTCTTGCGTTTGAGATTAGGGTTGGTATTTGTTTTCTACTCTCTAATAATTTCTTCTCTATTTTTCAGAATTCTTGAAATTATGCTTTGGTGCATGCCTAATGATGTTTGCAATAGAAGTCTGACTTTCTTGATTATCAGGTCTTTTAATAACGTCGACCTGCTCAGCTAAAGTAATATTTTTAAGAAGTTTCTTCGACCATTTTTGTGATATCATTGGATAACTTACTTGTTAAGCAAAAGTGTACAGTATCCCTTAGATAATGGAGAGACTTCCAGCTCACATAATGATATAGTACGTACATGTAAATACCCCCTGCAGTTAAAATGCGCAGTTGCATTGGGCTCTGTAGTATGTGGAGATAACATGGCAGTGAATAACTCAGAATTTGAGACAACTATGCATTAAAAAAGAAGTATGCAGTTATCCCAACATGCTTTAATATGGAATATACTGCAGTACAATTCCATTAACTAACAGGGTTGAATGAACTCTATGCATTTAACCAGATTATGCTTTTATCCAATATGCATTTAAACTGGAAAGTAGTAAGAGGAAAGAAAAATTCAATAGGGAAAAAGGGTGAAAGATAGGGAAAGGAAGTTTAAAAAGTCTAATAGTGAAAGAGAACAAAAAGGTAACTGATGGGAAAGGAATAAGATCTTCAGCCTTTAAATGTTAATAGTATGAAGAATATTAAAATAGGTATTTTAGAATGGTGTGCTTCAATTAATATGCATATAATTATATTAGAAGATACTAGAATCTTGACAGAAGAGGAAAGGTTGCAAACTGACGTTTTATAGGGTAGAACTGTTATATGGAATATGGGAAAATGTACATGCTCAGGAATAGGTATACTGTGTCAAGAGAAGAAAACATTAAAGTCTTACAATTATTCTTCCCAATCTGACTATTGTAAAATCTAATAGATTTAAGATGGAATACAAATGTTTACAGAATTATTGCAGTATATGCATAGGTTACAAATCAAAAAGAGATTGTTTAATTTAAATTTATGTAGGTAACAGAAATAATATTAGTGAGGATTTTAATTGCAATTTAAGAATAAAGAAAAACAGTAGTGATAAAATTATACAGGAGACAATTTGAAAAGTGGAAAGCAATACAAGCTGTACATGTGGGGTAATACATACTGAACTTGCAGAAGAAATTAAATTAAAACTGTAATACTTTTAGTATCAGACAGTTTAAATAATTTTGCAAAAATGGATAAAAAGGACAGGGTTTTCAGATCATATAGCCATGTGTGTATTGGTACATGAGAAACCGGGATACATAGAAAATAGGTAAAGATGTCAAAAGGCTTAATGAAAAAGACTGAGTAAAGATGACAGGAAGAAGCTAAACTGTGGAAGGACTGTATAGGTATGAGACTATTGTATGGAGATTGGATAAGTGGGTGGATAAGTTTTAAGGAAAAATATAAAGTGTTTTTGGAGCATCAAGATGATGGAGAAATTAAAATATAAACAGTTGAGCCAAGAAGTGTGCAAGGAAATTATTGAAGGACAAGACAGCTTTTTACGAGAAAGAAAAGGAAATATGATGTAAATCAGGAAAAGATTGGAGGGCCAGATTCAATAAAGCCTACACTGAGTGAACAGACATAACTCGCACCTTCCCCCCCCCCCCCCCAATTTAAATTTTCCTACTGATACTCTTGCATCCTTTCTGAGTGACTAGAAAGCACAAAAAATTTTATAAGTTTATTGAATACATATCGTGTATTCTTAGTGCAGGCTTTATTGAATCTGGCCCTAGGAGATATTATGTAAACAAAGATATTGTTTACAAGGACAAAAAGAAGAGGTGGCACCTTATTTGAATACATTAGTAAAAGAGAAGAAAAGAAAATAATAAAGGAATTAATAATGGAGAAAAAATAATTGTGCAAGATGGATATTTGATATGATTTAAAAGGTAGATAGAGCAGACGTTTTGTAGAGAGAGAGACAAAAGTGACCTAGAAATGGAAACTAAGTAAAGATAATGAGAATTTGGGAATAAATTATAAATGTGAAAGAACTAAATGAAATATTGAAAGATCTCAATCTGGATACTGCTACAGGACTGGATGGTATTGAATATCATCTGTACAATGATGCGGAAAATTGGCACAAAGTCTTTTTTGTGGAGGTATTGAATGGCTAATGATAGGTATGGTAGATAAATTTCATGATTCCCACACATCTCTGTATATGAAAAAAAGGAGAGAAAGATGATATAAAAAATTGGAGACCAATAGTATTGAATAATGCAGAGTGTATGATATTTATCAGAATAGTAACTTAGACAAACAAAGTAGATAAGCTACTTGATTAAACCGTAAACAGTTTTTGGTAGAAAGTGAAAAGAAGTCTGGAATTATGGATAGTAAAAGAATCCAAAGATATTCTAAATTTAAGGTGGAAGCTAAAGTTATGGTAGGAGAGTTAAGTAATTAGTTTGTTAAAAAGGATGGTAATTAAGTTTGCATATGAAAAAAAATAATGTAAGAATAATTCTAAACTGATGGCTTAATTGAGGAAATTTAAAATGGGATGTGGAGTTAAGGCAAGGCTGCCCAGTGGGCAGTATTCTATTTCCTTTAGCTGATGAGTGTAATTGTTAATAGTACCAAATATGACAGGCTATAAGATAACGGAGGAAATAAGATAATATATACATATTCTGATGATTATGTTAATTGCTAAGAACTAAGGATGGATGGAAGAGATGATCATAAAGTTAAAGTTTTAAAGATACTTGGCTTATGTATAAATAGGGATAAAAGTAAAGGTTTTAGATTCCTGGGAAATGTAGTAGTAGTACAGTTTAATGAGGTTATAGATATAGTAGGAATAGTGTTTGCATCAAATGATCATAAGAAAAAATGGGAAGAAATGTTTCAGGAATTAAGGGATATATGCACATTTACAAAGTGTACTTGATAAATTCTGTTCTGTTAGGCAAGTTAGCTTATGTAACAAGTATTTATAAGAGTCCGCCTAATAATGCAAAAGCAATAATGCCCATTATATTTGCATTCATATGGCGAGTCTAGATTGAATCCAGTTAGAAGGGGGATTTTGTATGTAAAGGAAGGAGGAGGATTAGGGTTAATCCAGTTAACACCCAAAAGAAATCTAGTGATAATCACTGCAGACTAAAAACGAAAAATGAAACTGCCACAACACCCGCTCATGTACGGTAGTAAAGTTTAATGCACATAATAATTAAAAATAACTAGGGTGGAAGCGGCTCCTCCTCCTTTGACTTTTCCATCTTCCATGCAAATGGAACTGTTAACTGTTATCACCCCCACATGACATTTTGATTGCCAACAGTGATTTAAATGACAATGGAGGTTCCAGTGTTCATCGGGAATCTACTTTTGGTAGACCAATAACTTCTATTGATATGGATTTAAATGAACTTTTTGCATTTCCGGATTTCCAGTTTTCATCACCGCCAGCCAGAGGAGAGGATTTTGGTTTCCTCCAAACACAATTATGTAGTTTGGAAAAAGTAACTAAGAATAAGAATATTCAGATGGACAACATGTTTTTAAAGTGTTCTGCAGGCCATTGTTCCATTGTGGTGACCCCTAATCGGGAAAAGCCAAGTGTGTTTTTGTTTTCAGTATGCACCATGTTTTTAATTTTGATACTGGTACTGCATGACATGCTTGGTATAGTAAAAACCAAAAAACAGGTCCAAGCAACAGTAGAATCAACACCAGAATTTAATAAAAACTTTAAGCGCTTTTCGTTTGCTATGTGTGCAAACTTCATCAGAAGTAAAAGCAACTAAAAATACGTCATCCATTTAAATCACTTAATCAAAAAAGAAAATGCGAGACAATTTTACCAATTGTTACCACTTGACAAGCTACCCTTAAAGTAAAATGTAAACGAGTGTAAAATAAGTTGTATTCCAACCTTTTACAATAATACACTAACACATACACATTCAGAAATAATGAATAAAAAATTAATAAATGCATTACATTTATAAAACCCAAGTTACACAAATGTAATATCCAATACCTAGAAACTAAGTGTTACCTTTTGTGTTAACTATAAAAAAAAATTAATAGCAAAAATGTTCACTTTAGTATTGACTATCATCTTTGCAAACTCTTCAATTTTAAAATGCTACTGATAAGAACAGGTCTCATTGAGACCTGGGACATTGTATGCATTGAGTTTGATTTGCCAAACTAGCTCGAGCTCTTCAAGTTTAAGAGGTGTAGGGCCACCTCTGATGTCTTGTAACACGTTGTCTGTGGCCATACATTTAAATTTATGGTCAACATTTAGTATTTCTGAATGTTTATGTTAGTATTTATTATTGTAAAAGGTTGCAATACAACTTATTTTACACTTGTTTACATTTTACTTTAAGGTTAGCTTGTCAAGTGGTAACAATTGGTAAAATTGTCCCGCGTTTTTTTTTTGATTAAGTGATTTAAAAAGATGAAATATTTTTAGTTGCTTTTACTTCTGATGAAACGAAAAGCGCTTAAAGTTTTTATTAAATTCTGGTGTTGATTCTACTGTTGCTTGGACTTGTTTTTTGGTTTTACTAGTTATTTGTGCCGTGGAGTTTTCATGCTTGGTATAGTGTTAAGGTCAACTTTCAGTGATCAGTGTAACATGCCTGCTGCCACATGTACAGTTGCATGCGCACACAGCCCCAACCCCACACACCTATGAATTTAATTGCTTTATAAAAGGGGTGTTGTATATGGATATGTAGCTGTAATTCTGATGAGATACATACAAAGGATTGCAAGTTACATGTTACACCAGTTGCATTATCAACCTCAATGAGGTTAAACTGTATATTTTTGTCTGTTGTTAATTTTAATCCTTCAGCAGAGAAGGCTGTAATAAGCGTGTAGAAAGTTAACTGTCTTTCAAAATCCAGTTTATATTGGAGGGATCCGTGTTTGGTTGACATATGTTTAATCAACCACATTTCAGCAACTACAGATGATCAACAGGTGTGCGAGATTGACAGGATGTTTCTTTTTTTTTTTTTCTTTTAAGTAAAATTTGCATGCACCAAAAAGCGATCTCTGCAAATGTGTAGTAGGAAGTTGACGTTTCTGTTTTCAGTGTAGAACTATTTACCTTCAGGATGTCAACATTCATGTTAGATGACCAACTGAAGGTAAATCGTATTAGAAGAGTGTCGTATTCAATGTGTAAAAGATGAGAATTAAAAAGGTTGCGTAATACTTAGCATCTTCAGAGAGGTGCAATATGTAATGTAAAATGGTATCCATCTGCATATGGAAATGGTTTTTCAGTTTCAACTAAGGCTGGGATTTCTAGGAAAATACATAGTAGCTCTGTACTAATTAGCAAGTGTAGTGGCCATGCACAGGTTGTTAGCAGTTCTCAGACAATGCATAGTGCATGCCTACTTAGCTGTACCTCATAATGTGAACTTAATCAAATCCCAGCCTATGTCATGCTTATTTCTTGACTGTGCAAGTATGTGTTGAATTGCAGTTGTTTTCTGCTTAGATGTTGCTGCTGTAAGTCACTTGAGGATTTCCTAGCATGAACTTGTGACTTGCTTAATCTTACCCTTGCCTCTGGGACATGTACCTGTAAAAACGAGAAAGTCCTCCTAAATATAAGCAAAAGCCGCATGCAATTCTGTTTGCGAACTTATAAGTAAATAGAAAGATTGTCTGTTAATCCTGTGCAGTTAGTAGTTATTGTTGGAGGATGTCTTTGGGGACATAACTACTCTGTATGTGTAATCTGAATATTGTTTTCTTTAAATAAAAAAAAAAAAATAGTCTGGGACAGTTGTGCATCTCCAGCTGGAAGGCACATATTTAAAGTTAAATTTGGAGAGAGTTTTTTTCTGACCATCACCTGTCTTTTTTGAATGAATGTTTTGTTTTCATTTTTTGTGTAAGTTTTATCTGTTTGCATATTTAATAGGTCAGTTAAATGCTTTTATTTCACATAAAATACACTTTTTTTCAACTTTACTTCTAGCTGATGGTTTGTTATGCTTTTTATTTTTATACCAGAATGTTTGGTGTCCATCCTTAAAAAAACAACCGCATCAAGCTGTTTGCTAAATTTTTTTCTAGGTATCCCCACCACCACCAACAACCATTACCCCTGTTGTTTTCAAACCCATTTATTCCCTAAAGGTTGGAAGTCCCATATCTGCTAGGGTCATCGGGAAGGGCCATTATTCAGTCAGACGTCTGAGAGTTTATGGTCTCATTGGCATCCCCAGAATGAGAATATTTATTTTGTATCACATGAGATCACACACTACCAGCAGTTAAAAATAGATGCAAGGAAACCAGATTTAGTAGTCCAAGAAAAAAATACAAAATTAGCATTGATCATTGAAATTGTTACACCTAGCGATTTTACAGTGTGTTAAACACAGAGACAAAAAGTCATAACAGAAATGGGCAATATGAATGAAAGATTACCAGACAGTTTCAATAGTAGTAAGAGCAACAGAACTAATAAAGAATTTGAAAGTATATTTAAATATGCTACTAATGTATGGAATCCCATATGAACTGCAGAAAGAGGCAAATTGCAGGTGCTAAGAAGGGTACTCTTGGGTAACATCAAAGACTGAAACCAATACTAATTTATGAACTGTAATTTTTCTCCAGCTAATGAATGGGGATCATTCTCTGTGGTATTACAAACTGGAAACACTTGGAGAAGTTAAACCAAGAATATTTTTTTTGTCTAACTTCATAATCTTGCTCCAGAGCAGGGGACAGGATACTTGCATCACTGGGGGGGGGGGGACTTGTAATGCCTTCCCCCTTTGAATTCACACTCCTGTACACTAGCTTATGAGGGCTTATGTAGGGGCTTGGTATGCTACAAGTCCTGTTGTCAGGGTGCCCACTGTAATATCAATCCTCCAGTGGCTTGTGGATGTGCATGTCCTGCTCCAACTCCTAATCCCCCCACCGGATTGATAGGTTTGTCCATCCTCCCCTGCCAACACCATCAAGCATCTGTGCTGCTAATCAAACTTGGATCACCTGGATCATTAGTGAGAACTTTATCCCTCTGCGTACCTCTCAACTGGCCAGATTTTCAAAGGCTGTCCAGATTTTTGCCTCATATTTTGGACTGTTCCTCACTTTGGCAAATCCTGGGATGATCTGAGGACTGAAGTCACTAAACGACATTGGAGTGCTATACTTCATATCCTTCAGCAGATGCATGCTAACAAATATCCTGTTATTCTAGCAACTTTCTAAGTTTATAAGATCAATATTTAAATTTTGTCCCTATTTTTGTGCCTTTGTCTCCCCTTTTTATATCCAACTTTGTCCAGATTTCTTCTGCTAAGAGGTTGAGAGGTATGGTGTGTATTCATGCAAAATAATTCTGGCCAAACTTCAATTTCTGTTGGTAAGATTGCATTAAAAGGCACTGGGGTTGGTCTGAGTTGGGTGAGGTCCTTGTGATCCATAGCTCTGGTCTGTAGCTGGACAGTGTGGGGCTTATGGTGGCATTACAGGACTTTGCTATTACCTAAAGGAATTGTATATCCTAAATAAGACCAGCAAAGTATGAACCTGCTACACCTAACGCTACATCCAAAACACCCAATATACATAACACCAGTGTCTCTCCAAATAAACCCTTAAAACACTGCACATCTCTTTCAAATGTTTTGCGACTATAGTGAGACATGCAGGTGCCCCACTCAACAGATTAAACTAGGAGAAGGTTGCAGACAGCTGTCTGTCTGGTGCAAGGATTCAGCAGATCACTCTGCACTCCAGTGTCTCAGCAAAAAGTACCATTAAGATTCTGTCATTTATGTTGATGCGAATGACTTGAGATGTACGTCTCTGGACTATATGAAGAGAGATGTGAATGAGCTCTCTGAATGTCTCCCAGGCAGGTATGTCCCTAGCTTTGAGCAGCATTTTAGCCTCGTTTAGGTTGATACCACAATATAAAAGAAATGATTGACTTTGCTTGGCTTGGTTTCTAGAGTCATTCTAAGGGGATCCAGTTCCTGTCAGCCTGGGATGACATGGTGGATGGACCATGCTGTTTAGGTTCATAAGTTGGTACTAGGCTAGCGGCCCTAGGGGTCTATACAAGCCTAGCCATAACAATTCCCTGGCTATTTCTTCCCACACTATTTACTTCACTGGACCCCTGTCTAGCAGGGCCGACTGATGTGATCCCTAGGATGAATTTTCTTTCTCCCATCCAATCATCAAGGTTCCTTTTGAAGAGGGCCAAAGAAGCACTCTACTTGACATGTATGGGCAGACTGTTCCAGAGTCTGGGGAGTCTCTGGGTCAGGAACCTATCCCTCCAGCATGTTCTGTTTATCATGATGACAAGGTTTAGATCCCTGGAGCGTGTGGCTCTGAGGGATTTGGATTTCTTTAAGTGTAGCATGTCCAGCAGCTCTGGGTTTGACATGGCCTTGTATGTTAAGCAGAGATCACCTCTGAGTAGACAATATGCGACAGAGTATAGCTGGAGTTTTTTAAGGTGGTCAGCATAGGTCATCTGCTTTAGTCCTGTGATTCTTTTAGTGAGGTATTTCTGCGGCCTTTCCAGTTGTTGCAGATGTCTTGAGAGGTACATACCAAATGGGGCTTTGTATTCTATAATGGGCCTAATGAGAGAGGAGTACAGTGAGACAATGACCACCTCCTTTTTTTTTCTGGATGAAAAGCCCTTAGTGATGTGGTGTGCCACATAGAAGGATTTCCTGACTGTTCCGGCGATTTGGTTATTGAAGGCGAGACCACTGTCCACCTGTGTCCCTAAGTCTCTTATCACACTTCCGGTGTTTAGTGTACTGCCACCTATGTGGTAATTCATGGGTACATGTTTTTTTTCCAAAGGGGATAACTATACATTTCTTGGCATTGAGCTTGAGCCCATGGCTCTGGTACCAAGCATCTGTTTATGTAAGGCCCTTTTGTAGAGTGTTAACATCATTTGGGGATACAATAATGGCATCCAGTTTGCAGTCAACTGCAAACTTTGTTAGCCAGAGGCCCTTAGTGTTGGCCTGTACTTCAGAGAAGTAGATGCCAAACAAGAGAGGTCTCAGGACTGAACCCTGAGGTACTCCACTTGTCTGGAGCTGGATTTGGAGTCTGCTACTTTTACAGTGCGGGTTCTGTCAGTAAGCCAGTTGGCAACCCATCAAGTCACGTAGGGATTAATGCCCAGCTTTGTAAGTTTATCTATGATTCCAGAGTGTGGGATGGTGTCAAAGGCCTTGGCGAGGTCCAGATAGGCTGTGTGGACTGCCTTACCCTCGTCCATGGCTCTGGAGACTGATTCAAAGAAGTCAATCAGGTTCAGGAGACAAGATCGGCCCTTCACGAACCCAAACTGGGTGGGGTCCAGTATTTGAAGGTTGCCAATGCCTTTGCTTATAAGTTCCATGATAATACGTTCCAAACTGGGTGGGGTCCAGTGTTTGAAGGTTGCCAATGTCTTTGCTTATAAGTTCCATGATAATACGTTCCATGGCCTTGCAGATCAGGCTCGTCAGACTGATGGGGCGGTAGTTTCCCGGGCTCCAAGGTGGATCCCCCCCATGTGGAGTGGGATAACTGTAGCGGTGCATCACTCAGTGGGCATGAAGCCTGAGGTGAGGGTATGATTAAACATGACACTTAGGTGAGGTGCCAGTTCATTTTATAGTTCATGTAGTACACAGCCCAGGATGTCATCTGGTCCCATGGATGCTGTATTCTTAGCTTTGGAGAGTGCGTTTTTTGCCTGTGTGGCCATTACTACCAGAATTTGTCAATCGTCATGTATTGAGATGGGCCATTTAGGGGGTGAGAGGGGGGTGAAGTTGGCACTGAGTCGATCTGCCAGGATATTGGCAATATCCTTGGGATCAGTATATTTAATGCCATTCTGTTGTAGTTCAGAACATATCTGAGCATTGCCATTTAGATTTTTGACATAGTTATAGAATGCCTTGTGGTCGTCTTTGGAATCTTTGGCAATTTTATTTTCATAACTAGCTTTGGAGGATTTTATGAGGGATCTCTGCTTCTTACTGAGGCTGGTAAAGGGAGTATTTTGCATCCTGGGATTTTCCTCTTTTCTGCAACAGTTTCTTCCTTTTGTTGTAAAGTTTGTTTATGGCAGGGGACCACCAGATCGGCTTCCTTTTTTTGGAGGCGAACATCTTGCTTCTATTTGGGATGACACGATTCATGCATGAGTGGATGTGCTCATACAGTGCCTTAGTGTAGGACTCTGCAGTCTAACTTTCAGTTCCCGTCTGCATGGGTGTCATGAAGTTTGTAACTTCTGACTTGAGTAGCATGAAGTTGGCTTTGGAGAAGTTTTTTATAGAGGTTTCCTTACTGGGGGGGTGGGGGTGGGATGTGGATGTTAAGGGTGATTAGCTTATGGTCTGACCTGACCAACGAGGGGGTGACCATAGGTGTGGAGCACTGATTTCCCATGTTGGTAATGACCAGGTCTAGGATATTGGAGCCCCTGGTGGGACTATGGATTAGTTGATCCAGGGCATTGAATTTATGAATTCCAAGAACCGTTGGGCAAAGGTGTTGGTACACGGGTAGTTTTCCCAGTTAATGGCAGGGTAGTTGAAATCAATGTTAATTGATATGGCAGCTGTATAAAAGGACTGTGTGAGTGAGCTTTACTTTTTTACTCTGTAAAGGCTTGCAGCCGAGGTGCTAGGAGAGGAGAGACAACTAAAAGGTTTTTATTAAATTCTTATTTTGGAAAGTAGAGCTGTTTTCACTGGTCTTTTGTGTGGTTTCAGAATAATTTGCTTTTGGATAGTGGTTATTTCACCCAGTATTAGGGTGTTTGGTTGTATATTAATATTTTCCAGTATGTTTAGAAAGGTGTAGTGAGAATCTTGAGGCATGGTGGGGGATCTGTAGCAAGCTAGAATTTGGATTTCAGTCTTACCTAGTGATGTTCATCGTGCATACAGCTGCAGTCATTACAGATGGGTTATCCTGCCATCAGGCAGGTCCTCGGTTGGCCGAATTCCAAAGTCTAGGTCCGGCGTCGGTTGTCGTCACTTCTTCCCTGACGTCAGTGCGGCAGGGGTATAAAAGAGGCAGCCAACGCCATTTTCTTCAGTCTTTCTTGCCGCGTGGTGCCCGAAGCAGAAGCAGTTCGCAAGTGCTGGTCGGCCAGCTCCTGAGATTTACGAAAGTATTTCAGCCGAAGTCTTCTTTAAAGCTAAGTACCCCATTGGGGAAACTTTTCTTGCCTCAAACCGATGTCAGACAAAGTTAATAATTGCATTTCTTGTGGGAAGCAAATACCGCATAAGGATTTCCACTCTTTCTGTATACCTTGCTTGGGCTCAGACCACGACGTCTCGGCCTGCCGTTTTTGTGCTAGGTTCAACAAGCGCACTATTAAGCACCGGGCGGAGTTCACCCTTCATTATTTTGGCAAAAAATGTAATTATATCATGTCGTCGGATACACAGACACCAGTTTTGAGCAAAAGACGCAAAGATAAGGACCGACATCCAAGGTCCGCACCGAGTACTGAGACCACGCTTAGGCCGACTACCGGTTCTCAGCGAGGCACCTACGCAGCCCCTGAATACCGATGAAACTACATTACCGGTGACTTCAGTACCCGAGGTCGCAGGCTCCTCTGTCTCAATTCCTACTGCAGATACCGACGCCACCCTTGGCGGGGAAACTCAAAATTTAGTCAGGCCTGCCATTTCTGAAGGAGTCTTCAGCCCTTCCACCTTCTTTATTAAATCCTTCACTAAATCTAAAGCAGCCATGAAAACTAAAAAACGGGGTCCTCGGACCTCCTCTCAAGGCCCCATGCCTAAAAAGCAAATGCTTAAAATGGCTGAGGATTTGATTACTCTCATCAGGGGTTCTCAACCTCCCTCTGACAAAAGACCCAGATTGGAGGAAGACTACCCTTCCTCAGACCAGGCTTCTATTACCACAGAACACTCTGAGGACCAGGATTTCGCCTATTCCCCTTTCGAAGACTCTGATGCTGAGGAGTCTATTACCTCGGTCTCCCCCCCTGAGGACTACTCTTTTGGGGAAACCCTGCATACATTGAGGGAACACTTTCACTGGGAAGGCCAAGATTACTCAGATTCCAAGAAAAGGCTCAGGGAATTTCTACTGCTCCCCCAGCATAGGCCCCTGGCTATCCCTCCTGTTTTAAATATTTTGGATGATATGTACACAGAAGCCAGCCTTAATCCAGATTCTTTACCTCCAGCCCCTGTTAAACCAGACTGGTATTACCGGGTTCCTGATTCCCACCAGTTCCTGTATAAAAGCCATACTGCTGACCCAGAAACTATTTCACAGGGTCCCAAGGGAATAAAGGCCTCTACTGCTAAAAACCCTTTACCTTCAGAGAGAGATTCCAGAGCATTAGAAAGGTGGGGGAAAAAGGTGTATACATCTGCCACTTTAACCATGAGGGCTTTAAACTGTCAATTCCATATGTTAAAGTACCAACAGTTTTTGTTATCTCAGTTGAAAAGCAAAATGACACAAACGGAGCAACCAGATTTGAAAGAGTTGCAGGATTTGTTGCATGGTGCAGAGCAAGTGGGTAAACATACCTTGCAGTGTGGTTTTGATGCTTTAGAGGACTCATGTAGAGCTGCTGTCACGGGGTCTGTTATACGTAGACATGCTTGGCTCAAAGAGCAGACCTTACCAGATCATGTCAAAGCAAAGTTATTAGATGCACCACTTCAGAAAGATGTATTGTTTGGTGTTAAAGCTGAGGAGGTACTAAAGAAAATGGAGGAAAAAGCGAAATCAATGCAAACAGTGAAAGATTTCCTGCAGGTACAACCTCCATGCTTCAGCAGAAACTGGCCTTCAAAAAATTGGTTCTTTCCAGCCATGGACATACCTCAAAGGGGCAGATACAGGCGCCCAAGGGGTAGAGGACAACCTCAAGGATCTTACAGAGCAAGACAATGGCAAGCACCAACCCCAAGAGGTGGAGAAGATAGATCACAGTCATTTAGAAAATGGACACAATGACTTCCCCCTATACCTGCCAAGCAAAGCTTTTAATGGCAGCACCTTTGGGCGGAAAACTGGCATTATTTTCAAAAAATTGGCATATTGTTACAAAAGACAAATGGATTCTGGACATTATAGACAGAGGCTACAGGTTCCACTTTCACACCCTTCCAAAAATGAGAGGCATGCCAAACCTGCCACAAAATCAAAGGGCAGAGGCACAAAGACAAATTTCCGCTCTCATGGATATGAAAGTGATTCAAGAGGTACCTACAAAAGAACAAGGTCAAGGTTTTTATTCCAGACTATTCCTGGTACCAAGGAAAGACATAGATTGGACACCTATCTTAGACCTATCCATCCTAAACACATACCTACAGGTGCCAAAATTCAAGATGCTCACATTACAGCAGCTTCTTCCCATGCTGGGCAAGGAGTCTTGGCTGGTAACATTGGACCTCAAGGAAGCATACCTGCATGTCCCTATCAGACAAGATTGCAGAAGATACCTCAGATTTCTTGCAGGTTCAACCCATTACCAATTCTCTGCATTGCCCTTTGGCTTATCTACTGCGCCCAGAGTGTTTACGAAATGCTTGGCATCAGTAATTGCCTTCTGCAGACTACAAGGAATACAAATCTACCCATATCTGGACGACTGCCTGATCCAAGCGGACAGCAAGGACATTGCAGCATCTGGCGTTTGTAATAAAACTGTTAAACTTCCTGGGATACACAGTGAACAAAAAGAAATCAAAACTAATACCTACAGATTAATTTTCCTGGATGCCAGCTTAAATACAACCACCCAGATGGCCTACCTCACGCCAGACAAGGGCAACTGTCTCAATACTTCAGCAAAATGGCAACTTTCACCAGGCTAACTGCAAGGAAAGTCCTGCAGGCTCTGGGATTCATGGCATCTTGCATCCTACTAATCCCATGTGCAAAGCTGCATATGAGGAAACTACAATGGTACCTAAAAAACTTATGGTCTCAACACAGCCACAGCTTGGAAACAATTATACCACTCATTCCATGCCTTCAAAAGGATTTTTTGTGGTGGGCTCAAGCATGCCAAAGAAACACAGGTCTCCCTTTCTGTGCAACTCAAATCATCACAACAGATGCCTCAGACTACACCTGGGGAGCACACGTGGCAGATCAGTGCATTCAGGGAAAATGGTGCCAAAAAAAGAAGCACCTACACATCAACCAAAAAGAGATGCTAGCCGTGCACAATGCTCTTATGACTTTCAAAGACCTACTGCATCCAGGCCAGTTATTGATAAGGACAGACAACACCACAGTCATGTGGTACATAAACAGGGGGGAAAAGCATTCATACCCCCTGTGCAGGCAAGCCATGACCCTATGGAACACAGACTGGAATTGCAAATTCAACTACAGGCACAATTCCTGCCAGGGAAGGAAAACACACTGGCAGACAACCTAAGCAGAAATATGAGAGATCCACACGAATGGAAGTTGCATCCTCAAGTTTTCTCAAAGATAACTCTGGCATGGGGACAGCCAGGCATAGATCTATTTGCTACCCACAAGAAATTACCAGTTGAAAAAAATTTTGTTCAAGGGCCTATCATCCACAGGCCTGGAAAGTGGACGCACTCTCTTTCAATTGGACAACATTGACAGTCTATGCCTTCCCTCCTCTGCCTCTACTGACCAAAGTTCTATTAAAAGCCAGAGCAGAGAGGCCACAAATGATTCTCATTGCTCCAGACTGGCCAAGACAACACTGGTATCCGCTCCTAAAGAGCCTGACACACTCCCCACCATGGATCCTACCTCTAGTCCCTCTTCTGTTGTCCCAGCATAACTACAAAACCCTTCGCAGCCAGCTCAAACCCCTAAATCTAGCTGCATGGAGAATACCTTAATTTCCCAACAGACTCTCCTCTCCAAGGAGGTGCAGGATGTCATCTTGGAGGCCAGAAGACCTTCTACTAGAAAAGCCTACTCCGCCAAATGGAAACTATTTTGTGCCTGGAATCAAGAAAAGGGCCAGAATCCTTGGATAATAAATATACCTCAAATTTTACAGTACCTAGCTGAGATGTTAAACAGTGGCCTTTCCTTCTCCATCAAGATCCATGCTTCAGCCATTTCTGCACAATACAACACGGACCCTCCTTTATTCTCACATCCTCTCTTAAGGCAGTTCCTCAGAGGGTCAAAAAATATAAAGCCCCCAAAGAAACCACCAGTTCCAGCTTGGGACCTCAACTTCATATTGGAAAAGCTGACCCTGCCCCCCTTTGAGCCAGCTTCTTCAACAGAGCTGCAATACTTGTCATGGAAAACAGCCTTCCTTCTGGCTATCACCTCAGCACGCAGGGTTTCTGAACTACAGGCCCTCATGGCTGTGCAACCATTCATCATTTTCCATCAGGACTTCGTTTCCTTACGAACCAACCCTACCTTCATGCCAAAGGTAGTATCCAGTGTAGCTTTGAATCAGACTATCCACGTACCTACCTTTTATCCAAATCCACAGAACAAAGGGGAGAGACTACTACATTCCTTGGACATTAACAGACAACTTCATTATTATTTGGACAGAACAAAGCCATTCAGGAAATCTGAGCAACTCTTTGTGTCCTATGCTACAGGTGCTCAAGGAAAGGCTATTTCCAAACAGACAATTTCAAAATGGATAGCCCACTGCATACGCTTTTGTTATTCATTTCATGGAAAATCTGTGACTGCATACATCAGATCCCACTCCACCAGGGCCACAGCTACCTCTGCAGCTTTCCTCAGGGGGGTCCCTACCAAGGACATTTTGGAAGCAGCTACTTGGAGTTCAGTGCACACTTTCTCCAAGCACTACCACCTTCCACTATACTCAAAATCTAGAGCGGGCTTTGCCACAGCAGTCTTGCAGGGCATCCTCGCTCCTCCTAGTTCCACTTAGTGCCTACCACCCTTACTTGGCTTTGGGATTCTTCCCATCTGTAATGACTGCAGCTGTATGCACGATGAACATAGTACAGTTTTGTACCTACCATAAATGTAGATGTTCGAGTGCTCATACAGCTGCAGTCCAGGTTACCCCCCTCCGTCCCCTCTTAGGACAGGCCTTATGACAAACCTCTTTATCATACAACCTATTTGGGGTATTCTTTTATGGTGTATTTGCTTGCAACTACTGTTTTTTTGATTTATCTATATTGCATGTTTGCATAACATTATGTTTTGCCTTCCTTCTGGGGGCACCTGACATCTGGGGCAAGAAAAACTGAAGAAAATGGTGTCGGCTGCCTCTTTTATACCCCTGCCGCACTGACATCAGGGAAGAAGTGACTACAACCGACGCTGGGCCTAGACTTTGGAATTCGGCCGACCGAGGACCCGCCTGATGGCAGGATAACCCATCTGTAATGACTGCAGCTGTATGAGCACTCGAACATCTACATTTATGGTATAACTGTACTTTAGTTGCACCTGGAGAATTTTAGACGCATTGTGTTGGTCACTCCTGGTTTGGTGGCCGAAAAGTGTGGTAAGAGTTGTAGCCTGGTATTGCAGGGGTGCTCTCTGGAGCCTTAAACCAGGTCTCCGTTACTGCACAGATATCTATGTTCTCCATTTTTAGGAGTGCCTTGAGAGAGTGCCTCCAGAGAGTGCATTTTGAGCTTTAGACTTCTAGCGTTACCTTCAGATTTTGCATGCTTGTACCTGTTACGGTGGTGGTTTTGTCCTTTGAACTTTGCCTAAAAAAGGCACTATAGGGGTGGCAAGAGCCTTAGCCAGTAACCTGAATCCCAGGGGCGACAGGTGCAGACCATCTCTGGCAAAGCTTCATGGTCTGTCGATCATGTCATCCCAGGCAGATAGATAATGGAGCCCCTTTGAATGACTCCAGAAGCTTAGCCAATTGTTGAAGTTAATCATTTTGTCCTTGTATTGTGGTATCATTCTGGGCGAAGGCAGGATGCTACTTATGGCTAGGGTCATACCTGCCTGGGCCACATGATCCTTGAGCTCTTCCATGTCTCTCTTTTCATGTAGTCCAGGGAGGTACGTCTCAAGTCATTCACTCCAACATGGACAATGGCAGAGTCATATTTGTACTTGTGCAGTGACTTGAGTGCATGAGTTATGTGGCGGATCCTGGCACCTGACAAGCAGCTAGCTCACTGTAATTTTCTCCTTGTTCAGCCTGGTGAGTGGGTTATCAGTGTGCCTGACTATAGAGTCACCTATGACTAAAGTGTTCGGTACGTTGTCTTGCCTTAGGAACTGTTGCTGGGTGACACACTGGTGTTGTGAGCTATGCAACACTTAGGTTGTGATTGGTGTTTGTTTGCATTTCAGCTTCAGAGGTCCTTGTTGCTTGGGCAGGTTACAGTTAAGGGCCTCCACATACACGGATTTAGTGTTGCTATGTGTGGGTGCTGGTGGTGTGAGTTTAGAAGGGCTTATGGGTTGCTTCAGGTGTAGTGCGGGTGTTAACCACCTCCTCTTGACTGTCTAGCACAATCTTGGGTGGAGAGAGCTTTGCATCCAGTTTGACTATGTAAGTGCATCTCTCGCAGGTTGTAGTGTTGGGTGGTAGGAGGAGAGGGTTGTCTGTGTACATGAAGCAATTGCTGCATTACCTCAGTATGCCCAGATTCACCAGGTGGACAGGAGAAATCAACGGAAGGTGACCCTTTGACATGCCTGGCTTGGTGCTTTTTTTTTTTTTTGAAAAGTACAGGAGCTGTTTTCCCTTACCTTAGCAAGGTACTTTGCAGTTATAGGCTGTTTAGTGCCTATGATTAATTTCTCCTTATTAATGAGGAGAGTTGAGTGCTTGTATCAGTTTAAGGCATCCTAGTACTTTCCAGCAGGTATTGGAGCAAGTGCTATTCACAGGAATGCTTAAAGGTAAGATGAAAAAAAATGGTTTATCCTAAACACTGCAGTGTGCACTAGAGAAGTTAGATGTGAAAGTAGGTAACTTAAGTTTTACCTGTCTAAAAAAGTAGTTTTAGTAGAGAGTCACTATTTTTAAAACAGCAAGATAGATTGAAAGGGAGTGATCACTTTTGTATTCCGGTACTATGGAATACAGTAGAATGGCCAATAAATTTAAATAGTTGAAGGGGGAGTGATTTCACAAAATGATAATTTTGTGCTTACTCACACAAGCCACTGAAAGCAGAGAGGAAATGAGATATATGATCAAATTAACATAAGAGGCAGGCAACTAGAAAGACAGTGGTATTTAAGAAGACGACAGTGACAGGGTAGGGAAAAATTTCTGCTTGACTCGCAAGAGAGAGAGCTGTGGTGTCTTTTGAAGTTTTAATATGCAGTTAAAAGCAGAACACAAGCAAAACACAAGGTAAAGAAAACAAATCACAGCACTCAAAATGTAAAAAAGGCAATAAACTAATACAACAAATAAAAAGCAAACCAACCTTTCCCTCACAGCAAAGTGTAGAGTCTGGGTGAGCCTTTCCAATAAAGCTCTGAAATGTTTTATTTTACTCCTAAAATAGAATAGATGCTTTTCCAGATATGGACTTCACCTGGTACCGCTAAGCTTTTGGGTGCTAGATAAGGCACGTACTTCCCCCATGATGCCTTTTTTAGGCAAGGTCACAAGAACAAAATTTCCAACGTGAAAACATCAAGCACAAAGAAACTAAGGGTCATGCTGCTAAACGCTATGAGTTTAAATCAAGCTGCGCTGTCTGAAAGCACTCCAATCCCTGGAAGATGTTGACATCTGTGCAGTCACAGAAACCAGGTTCAAGCCTTCAGACAGTACATTAACTTGTAAGGCTACAATGCCTTCCAGACTTTCAGCCCACAAATTGAAGGTGTGAGAACCAAAGAAGGTGGAGTATCTGTCTTCATTAAAGAAAACTATGCCTCTAATAATAATAATATAATAATTTGTTAGTGTGAGCTGTTGGTTATAAAATATAGTAGTTTGCTTTTGTTTATCTGATTTAAGTCCTTGTGCTATGGGATGAAAACGTGGTGATTTCGTTAAAGTGCTTATTAATAGAGGTATTTGCACATTTTACCTTTATGTGCCTGGTGCTTTGGAGTGCCCTAATTATTGGATTTAATAATTACACCTCTAGACTGGTTAGACAGGATAAGAGGTGTAATTATTAAATCCAAGTGTAGTGCCTGCACTGGTTAAATCCAACCATAAATCAGTCATTTTTGAAGTAGCAATAGCACCGAGGCAAAGTCGAGCTAAAAACTTCACCAAAGCTAGCTATACCCTCCTAAGGGATGGTATAACAGACTTCCAAGCTCGTTTCAACAGATGGCATTGGTGGCTATACTAAGGTATACACTGATGCCCTGTATAAACATCTACACAAATGTATAGACACAGATGTGCTTAATGGGATTGAAGCAAGATCCTCAAGAAAAAACAAACCATCCTGGTGGACGTCTAGCATTTAATAGATTATACAATAACTGAAAGGAGCTGCTATCTACAAACACATAATTGAGAACCCAGGATTGGAACACTCTCCTCAGCCTAAACAAGCAAATAAGACCACTCCTAAAATCCTCAAAGAATAACCGTGATAAAAATTTTGCAACCATTGCTAAGGATAACCATAAGGCCTTCTTCAGCTACATCTGCAACCTAAAAGGTAGGACTCAGATTTTTGCTGAAGTAATTGTGGATGGTATTGCATGCACTGACCATGTGTAAAATGCAAACCTGCTAGCAGACAGGTTTGGTGAAAATTTCACCCCCACCAAACATACCACAAACCATGTCTTCAACATCACCTCCTCTCTGCATCTCCAAAGAGCAAGTCATCAGTGCCGTCTCCAAAACTAAAAATGCAGCTTCCATGGAACCAGATGGCATTCTATGCTGTATTTTTAATGCTCTTAAAACAAGAGCTAGCTACTCCACTAGGCACCCTGTTCAACCACAGCCTAAGTGCTGGTTTTGTCCCCACTGAATGGAAAACCTTGACCGTTATCCCCCTCCACAAGGGCAGTTCAGCAACAGACCTGGGTAACTATTGACTCATAAGTTTAAACAGCCTCATCTGTAAGGCAATGTAGCAAATCATCCTGGATCTCATAAGGATATAGGTGACCTCCAAGTCCTAGATCCATCCCAGTTTGGTTTTTCTCAAGGTTAGGTCATGCCTGTTAAGCCTGGTGGACTTCTTTGAGAATGTGACCAGAGCCATAGATGTAAGCAAAGCTGTGCACACAACCTCTCTTTACTTGGCCAAGGACTTTGACACAGTTCCCACATTTGGGCATCATTGACAAACTAACCAAGTTGAATATCAACTCTTATGTTGTCAGGTGGGTTGCAAACTGGCTTACGGTTCGACGATATTCAAAGTGGGAGACTTAACCTCTACCCGCAGACTTGTCACTAGTGGAGTCCCACAAGGGTCCGTGCTGGGCCCCGTCTTGTTTGGCATATACTTCTCTGAAGTCCATGCCAAAATGGAGAGGCTGTGGCTAACCAAGTTTGCGGGTGACTGCAAATTGGGTGCTATCATTGAATCCCTTAGCTATGTCACCGTTCTTCTAAAGGGGCTTACACAGACCATTGATTGTTACCACAGCCATGGTCTTAAACTAAATGCTAAAAATGCATCCTCATTCACTTCAGTAAAAACAATGTCCCTGCTGATTATGAAGTGAACAGTAATACTCTATTACAAATTTTGTAGTGAGAAACCTGGGAACACAAATTGATTGTGACCTCCACTTCAACCACCATGTGTCTGTTGTGGTAAGGAAGGCATTCTACATCACTCATCTGATTAGCAAAGGCATGGCCTCAACAGCAAAAAAGGTTATAACTCTCTGAACTATTTTTGAATATAATGCTCCTATTATATGTACCATACCAGACACTGCAGCAGCTTTAGAGATCTCGAAGATTTCTAACTAAGAAAATTCAGGGTCTCCAGCACGTCTTATGTGGACAGACTGAAGTCACTGTCACTGTATGAAAATCAAACCACACGGCCAACTCCAATATAACGAAACACACAAAACATCAGGATATAGTAAAAAAATGTATTTTTTATTTTTGTACATAATTGTTTTTCAGTAATGCTCATGATATGATATGCTGGAATATGTATTTCAGTTATGTATGTTATCCTGGGGTTCTATCATTTTTCCTAAATATATTTAAATATTTTAAATTGCATCTATTCTAAAGGAATACGGACCTATAATGTTATATAATCATTGGGTCATATATTTTAGCAGCATGGTATATATTTAATTAATTGAATTTTGTAACATTATAAGTGGAAAATTTATTCATGTGTTTTTATGACAACTGTTGTTTATGAATTAATATTAGATATCTGTAATATGAAATAACATTTAACAGGAATGTTAAATATGGTTGAGGTGAGATGCATGTTATGGGCACTTTAAAACATTGACTTCCCAAATTAACTTGTAAGTTAATTGAATGCATTAAACAATTAAATAATCAATGGAAGTATGATGCATATAAAATAAGGCTGCTTGATGTAATACTTTATTCCTTGAAGGCATAAGATGAGGTACTGGATACATCAAAGTTTTTTACTATAAAAAAAAAAAAATAATAATACATCAGTAAAGTTTTTTACTATATCCTGATGTAAGTCAAATGGGACTACAGTCACCTGTTCCAGGGTCCTCAGTCTAGCCTGTGACATAAATATGACCTGCTGGAGAGACAGATACATCTCTCAGAGGTTGTCCCTCCTCTGGAATAGGCTTCCAATCCATGTCAAGCAGTGCATCTCTGTGACCCTGTTTAAAAGCAACCTGGATGACTGGATGGGAAGCCGTAAATTTCTGCTAGGGAATGCCCCAGTTTCTCTCCTGGACACAGGTAATCCTTGCTAGAAAAATCTTGGGCATAGACTACATCTCTCATCTAGTAATTTATATTGGGATTTTACAGCTAGGCTTGTAAAACCCCCCTGGTCAATAGCCTAGTAACATCCTAATGAAACTATGAGTCACTCTTTGCATTTGAATGGATTGCTGTTATGTTGATCATCTGTAATGCATGGACATATTTATATTCATAGACTGGGGTTGCAGCCATTTAAGTGAAGCACATCCCTATGTCTCACCCTGTGATCTACTCCAGCTGCTATTACTGGCCCTTGCACCAACTGTAAATATGTAAGTAATCTAATGTAATAAAGTCAATAGAGTAATTTGCTACATTGTTACTACATGCATTATGTAAATACTGTTACTTCAGCTCCTGCATGTCCTGTACATGCATTGGTATCTTAGGCTAGTCTGTAAGATTAATTCATGCTTTATTTCAGCATGTGTGCATTCCAGTATATAACAATCCCTGTATATAGTCTGCTTCATTGTTACTAATTATAACTGTGACCTGTAGTTGTGATATTTGTCTCTACCTTTGAGCCCATGTTTTGGCTAAAATGGTATTCTTGGACCAGTTAATTTGCACAGTTACAAAACTAAAACACACAAATATCCACTAACAAATAAAGATCCACTAATAAAGCTCTTATTTAAGTAACCAGGAGTAAAAATAGCTCTGGTGACTCTCTATACTCCTACTACATTGCTAACCTGTGGAATGCCTTACCACTTGAAATTAGAACTATAACTAGCTTAAAAAACTCCAGCATCACATTAAAGCCCACCTCACCAATTACTGGACTTGCACATGTACTGGGCATGGGTAGCCCAAACCATGGAACTAACCGATTTTAAAATTTTAATTGCATATGTAATGAGCATTGAATTTAAGCCATATGACTACCTTATGTTTTTTTTTTCTTTCTCACTGTTAATACCTACCAGATTTTAAGTCTTTAGTTTGCTATGCTACCTGTATATCAGACTAAGTATCACAATCTCACTCTTATTGTATGCAATGTCACTACCTGCTACTACTGTAAGAACCGTCTTCTAGAAGCATTGTTATACAAGATTATTGGTCTTGTCTCCCACTTGACCAATTTATTCTGTTCTAGTCTTTTTGCCATTATGATTTTTTTATTTATTGTATTATACAATTTTCTTTCTACTAACAAAATTGTTTACTAACAATGGAGCTTTTCTCCTCGGCCCTCCGCTGAAAAAGGGTTTTATGCACAGTCGGACTCTCCCGGGAAACAAATGTAAAATAAAATAAAGAAATAGTAAAATAAATATGGCCAAGCCAAATGGTTAATCTATAGTCCTCTTTAAAAAACGTGAATAAAGCTATTTTCATGTGGCCAAAAGTAATATTGAATAATGGCCTTAAATGCACTGGGTCAGTTTCATCATTTAGAGTCTCTTAAATCCATTCTGAACAGAAGGTATTATTTTATGTATAATGACCATTTATTTATATTAACGAGAATGTTGCATGTGAGCTGATTCAACTGGCCAATACATCAAGAAGAATCTTGTCTTTTTTTTTTTTAATGGAAGCCATTTAAGGGATAACATGCTGAGTTAATTTCAGGGCAGGCAAAAGCAGAACCCAATGTTTAGCTGCTATTCCTTTTGCCTAGTAATAAGTAGGAAGCAGCATTAAATACCAGGTGACAGTTGGTGTGAAATCAAGCGAATTTAGGAGACAAGTTATGGCTTTCCAGAACCAGGTACCTCCTTCACAAGCAATTTTCTGTCGGGTTAATTGGGAAAAGCTGCGGTAGACATTGCTGATGACACTTTTTTTCCTGTTTGAGATTTGTTGATAGTAGACAGCAAAATTGGTGAAAGATGGAAGTGTTTGTTACAATCTGACCTTGCAGTTGTGTGTGTGTGTGTGTGGGGGGGGGGGGGTTGCAACTGTGCATGTGTTTGGTTTCTTATTTGTATTGCTTTCTGTAATGTAGCTTTTAGAGGGTGGTATTCAGAAACAGTCTTCAGAAACTCACAACAGAGTTGACTGAATTCAGGTCCATGTCCAATGTTATTAGGCTTAGAATTAATAAAAGGCCAGTACTGTCTAACTGTTGTATGTGAAGTAGTAGATGTTCCAAAGTGTGTTCCCATTACAGATTTTTACTTGGAGGGGAGAATTTATATACTCATTTGATTGTCTGTTTCTCTGGTACTGGACATTTCAGGGGTCCTTTTCAGTCATGATCTGGACAAATGAGATAATTTATGACCTGTTCACAGTAGACAGACAACCAGCCTGTTTTTGGAAGATGGTAGGAAACTATAGTACAAAAACTTGTACAGACAATGGAATAACATGCAAAATCCAGGGAGATGGTAGCCTGGAATCGGAAAGAAATCCCAGAAGCTTGTGCTTCATGGGACAGAGCAGTAGCAAGGTTAATTGGCACCCTTGGGAAGTCATCCGGACTGGTGCCCCTCCCAAACTAGAAGAACAAAAAAAAAGCCCCTCCTCAAACTCAGTTAAAAACTGTTCTAGCTCTTCAGACATACCCTTATTCAAAAATGTAAACAGCTACGTGTTAAGTATTTTTAAATGAGTGAATACCAGCATCACATAAATAATGAATGAAATGCCAGTACTGTGCTTCAGCACTGACACCTGAAGCTGCCACTCCCTTTGCTCTGCCATTCCTGTGGTTCTGCAGATGGATAAAATCCTGGTTGTGTATCAGATTATGTGGAATTGACCTCGAGCTGAAGTAGAGGAAGATCAAGCAGAAGATGGCGGGAAAAGTGTGGTTAATAATGGTTCATCATGGAGAAGGGACATGGCTCGGTCTTGTGCTTTGTCACCTAGAAGAGACTGAGTGGTGCAACTTGCAAATACAGACTAGGGATGTATACTTGTCTCTGCCAAGCAGTGTGCATATCCCCTAGGCTGCCTAGGTGATCTCAGCATAGTCATTTTTTGTCTCTTATGTGGAGTACTGATGGATTCATTCATTTGTGGCAAGACCAGATGCTGCAAAGACACAAGGGTGTAGACAGTCTGTACAAAAGTTGAATCGTGGGAACCTTAGCAGCATTAAGCCTGATGCCTGAACTATAGTGAATGGTCTAGGTTTTGTTACTGTTCATAAAGAGGCTGTATTGAGCTACTTATGAGTAATAGTGAGATCCATCACATGGCTTGATAGAGTTCGCTGCAGGTGAAGCCATGTTTGTAAAGATGTAGGTCATCTAGTCATTAAGGCAATACTAAAGGAAAAGTCACAAGTAAAACTGCTGTTTAACAGAAGGAAAGTTTTTACTGAGCCAGAAGAAGAGAGACTGGGAGAAGGGAGAAAGAGGAAGACCAATCTTGTTTAGCTGTTTGGGAATCTTGAAATATGTTTGCAGATGACACCACAGTGGTTGGACTTATTTCAGGAGGAGACGAGACAGCATATAAAGATGAAGTTCAAAGACTGGTTGCATGGTGTACTGAGAACAACCTTGTCATAAACTCTGCCAATACAGAACTCATAACAGATTTCTTGAGACACCGCAGATCACAACCCAGTATACGTCAAAGGAGACTGTGTGGAAAGGGTTCCTGCCTTCAAGTTTCTAGGTGCACATGTGGCAAAAGATCTCTGTCCATAAACACTATGGAGGCAGTGAAGAAGGCACAGCAGAGGCTCCATTTCATGAGGATCCTCAGGGAAAACAACCTAAAGGAGATGCTACTGGTGTCTCTTTACTGCCGTCTTATTGAAAGTGTATGCCAACAGCTCGGCAGTAGACAGGAAGGCACTTCAAAGGATCATTAACTCTGCCCTGAAAATCATTGGGTGGTTACTCCCCTCTTTGGTGAAACTCTTCAGCTCTTGCTGTCTCAGCAAGGCAGCCAACATCTTGAAAGTCCCCTCTCACCCTGGACATCCTCTGTTTGAGCTGCTGCCTTCTGGCAGAGGGTTCAGGTCCATTCCATCTCAGGCCAACAGACTTGCGAACCATTTCCATCCCAAAGCTTTGAGTAGAGATAATAGCTGTTTGCACTATAAGGTATATGTTTACATTCCTTCTTTTATTCCAGCCGACTAATCGCACCACTCACATATCCACATTTACTATAATTTCTAACAATAAAACAAATATCTCTGTCACTCGCACCAAGCTTCTAGGAGTTGAGATAGACTGCTACATGAAATTTGACACAGTACATAAAAAAAAAGTAGGGGGACTGTAAACAATTTCTCACAAATAGCACCAGGGCTAAAATAGCACAAACATATCTCATCTCTGCACTTCTATATGCTTCCCCCATCCTCACCAATATAAGAAAATCAAACTAAACTCGATGCCTGCTATAACAAAATTGCAAAGTTTGCCACCTATAGCTCACATCTCGCATACCACTGCTCAGTCCTTAAACAACTCAACTGGCTTGAGCTTCCCCATCTTCTGCTTTACAACCAGCATATACTAACCCATAAAATTCTTTACTACCCCGAGAAAAGCCCTGCATTACAAAACCTAATCCATTCTTACTCCAGTACTAGGGTGAAGAAGTATATAAACTGGTAGGCAAACACGGAAACAGTCTGTTCCAACGATTCCAAAGATTCCAAACTAAAGCAGCAGCAGACAAAAATTCTTCAAAACGTAGCTTTTATTCACATAAAACAAACCAACTGGATAAGCGCTTTCACATACACTATGTATGCTTCTTCAGATCCTGATTCTTATGAGTTTACCACACATTTAAATACTCTATATCCATCAGTTAATTAAAATCAGTTATTCAATAAACTAATTAACTGATCACTTAGCCTTTTAAACTGATAGTTACAGGAACTGCATAGCTTTTCACTGCAAGGCATATAGTTAAATTATAACAATAGAAAGCTATGATACTGAAACTATTTAACTTTTATAGTGCTTCAAATATTTGAAAAATATGTCTAATACTATATATTAAATCATTTCAGAGTTAAAAATGCAAACATGGATATAAATTAACATAATAAATTAATATTGTTAAAATAGGCATTTGTTGAAAACAAATGTAATAATATAAATCAATGCTGCAAATATATAAAAAAGAAAATAATCTATATTCAACACATAATTTGATTAATATTTATATGAAATTGTTTCTATGTAGTAAGATAGTAAGTGTACAAGATAATTTATAATGTATAGAGTAATTCTTAAATATACACTGCTGATATATATCAAAATAAAATATATATATGCATCAGTATAATATTTTGAGTCTTTTTATTAGATATCGTACCTTGTATATAATATAAACATCAGATGCTTTACAATAGTGCATGAATATCAAATTTCATGTGGGAATATAAATAAAGCATAGTTTGTAAGACCTAATACCTAGAAATAATTAAAAGATGAATTTGCTATTATGTATGTGTGTATATGCACTCTTAGCCTTAGGGAGTATAGGGCTATCTTCTTTTTCTGAGTGCTGGTTGCATAAATACATCCAGTACTAGGGTCCTATGCTCCAATAACAAACCTCTCCCTCAAGTCACTAAAGCCAACACCTCTGCAGGAGTCTCTTTCTATTCAAATTCTATAGTTAAGAAATGGAACACACACTGCCCACTAATATGTCAAGCCACTACATCCTTAGCTCAGTTTAAAAAATATCTAAAAAACACACCTACAAGCCAAATGGATTTGTAATGGGCTCCCCAGGCTAGTCTACCTCCATCTTCTTGCTCACCCAGGGTAATTACTCCTCCCTTATTTCCAGGCAGTACGCCTCTCTCTTTATCTTGCAAGTCTCCTTCTTCATATCTCTCTCTCTTGGAGTTTACTTTATATTATTATAATACTATTTCGTACTGGATGTTATTTAAGGTGTTTCATCTTTGCACCTGTGTAGTGTTTCTTATTTCATCTTAATCATAGTTGTACATTTAAAGTATCATTATCCTAATTTGATTTGATATAAAATGTATAGTGTTATGCTTCTGTACCTGTGAAATTGTACTTTTATTAACCTGTGTTATATGTGGAGCGTTTTTCCCTGGGCCTCCTCTGAAAAAGGACTTTCCCAGTAACCAAATGTTAAATAAATAAATTTCCTGTGCAATGTACGCAAGTGCAATAACTTAGTTTATTGCATTATATTGTATTGTATTGTTTGATTTTCTATTGAATTTTTTTATTTATTCATGTTCATTATATGTGAATGCACCTTAGAAGGATTGCTAAAAAAATTCCTTGTACTTATGCAGTGACAATAAAAGAATCTTACCTTACATTCATACTTGTAAAGCACAGCATACATTGATATTCACTACTACAAGAAAAATTTATTTTTTCCAGGTTAAAATATATATTTTGTTGTCTTATTTAAAATGCAGCAGAAACAAACGTCTGCAAGAGAGTGAGCAATTTCTAATCTTTACTAAAACATGATTGTATAAACCATACTGAGTGTGCAAGGTCACTTGGTACATTTGTTCCCTGTGTCTATCAGGCCCTACAGAAAGAGAGGATTTATGTTTAATCCACAGCATCACTATTCCTTGGAGTATTAAGCTATATAAGAGCAAGGTCCACCACTTCTAGGACTGCTAGTCTTGAGTTTTTGAGTACAAGTAAACACATGAAGTACTTTGGTAGGATCAGTAGTACCTATTAAAACCCACTTCCACAGTCATTATGATATAGTTAGTAAACAGAAACAGAAAATTATGTATTTTTTTCTGAAGTCTGTTAATGACTAATCAAGAATTAGTAAGAAAGGAAAGTTAAGGCCATCATTTTATAAAGGCGTTTAGCTGGGAGAGAGTGCTGAAACAGGTCACAGATAGCTATAATGACTATATGGACCTATTTAAAGATAGTTACAAAACCATTGGTAGAGATGCTTGGGATATGAATCTGGTTTAATGACTTGTTGGAGAGTTTGATAAGATGGAAAATGGGATGAATGCACCACATTTTAAATAGCTTGACTATAGTCACATCTGCATGAACAGAGCTATTATCCTTGCTTCAAGAGTTCATACAGAATATGTTCTAATGAAGTGGGAATGATAGCTAAGGTGCCATCATTCATGATTTAGCTGTGAAAGAGAAGATGTTCACAGTCACCAGAAATTCTAAAGAAGGTTGCCAGATGACCGTACAAGCTTCATTGAAGTAGGAGTAGTGCATTTTATGCTAGCTGGCGTGTATGGATATTTGTAAGCATTCAGTCCCTAAAACTGTAGAGAAATAGCCCAGAGGAAGAATGTTAACTCAGTATTATGTGCTAGACTTAATGCTTCTTTTCAAGGATATTTCTTTTATGTGGGCTAAACACTTGCAAAGTAAATCCTTTTCTTTTGTGTTTCAGTTTCTTCCTTACACAACATTTATTTTTGGTGGTGTCTATCCTGGGAAGATTATTACTATACAAGGAAAGGTGCCAAATGATTGCAATAGGTATGTAATGATGCCTAATAATGTAGTTAGTGTGTTTATAAATTGTGAGTGATGGCCAGTAAGTAAAGCTGATAGAAAGATCTGCTTTACTTTATGGTAAGAATTTCTTCATACACTTGTTTCCATTGCATTTTGGCATATAATGAAAGAAAATATGCTATTCTTCTGCTAGCCATCTGTTGGTTCCTCTTAATTGAAGCTGCACATGCATTTGTGTCCCATATGATTGGTAAACGGGAATGGTCTTAGGATATGGAGCTTCTGATAAGGGAGAGAGAAAAATGAAATAATCAAAAGACAACAGTTGTAAACAATAATAAATAGTGTCTTGCAATGTGGCAATATCAGAGAAAATGAAATGACACTAATATGCTTTAATAGCTTTAGAAGTCTGATAGGTCTAACCCAGGAGTCGTTATGGTAAAGTGGAAGGTAGAAGTTTGCTAGCTCAGTGGCAGACACAAAGAAGCTGTCTATGACACAGTGCAATTTAGTTAGGTACTTGAAGGCTAGCTGAGGAGAATAGACTCATTTTTGTCTTGCCAAATGACTGCTGCATAACGAAACTGTACACTGCAGTGAAGTGAAAATGAAACTTCCCACCTAGATATTCCTGGATTAATGTTAGACATGTCCTGGTAGTTTCAACTGCCAACTCGCAAATTAAGTAGGCAGCTGAAACTATCTGGAAGCATCTAATGTACATATAGCTTGCATATGAGAACATAACAAGCTGCTGCCCTGCCATCCTTTTACATATAATTTTCTCATAACACACTCCCACGCCATCATACATGCACATTTGTGGTGATGGCACTGGTTACTCAGGACACCAAGGCTTGTCCAGATCTTAGAGGGCATCACATAGATAAACGGGTAGAATAATTATGCCCTATTTAGGGGATGACATCTGGGAAGGAGGTATGAACCTTATAACTACAGTCCCCCAGATAAGGTTTAAATTCCTTAACTGCTGGCCAATATAACGGGGACCTTGGAGTAACCTACCATAGGGCAAATGGATATGTGAGGGACAGGAGCATATAGTGCTTGGATCAACTCTGAGGTCTGATGGCCACCAGAGGGATGGTCTCAAGTCACAGCAATGGTACCCAACAGGTTAACATAGAAAAGATGTGCACAAATGAAATTCACTTAGCAGTTTACCATATGCGTCCTAGCCTCAAGAGCATGCAAGCAATATCTTGGATGTAGACTTCTAATGTCCTCATCCAGACTAGGGCTACACTCTGATCCCTCACTGGGAGGAGTCTTTGGCCTTTTGCCCCCCCCCCCCATGCCCCTTTCTAACCACTCTCTGTATGAACTTCAGTACCTTCCAGTGCTCTATCCCATGGTGACTGCCTTAGAAACAAATTATTTATTTTTCACACGCAGATCCTAAGGAAAGTTGGTAGAATTCTACAAGTCCCCACATCTTTCATTTTGGTAAGGTAGTTCTGCCATCATCCTAGGTTATTGGCCCAGGGATTCGTCAGTAATCACTACCACACTTTATCAGTAGCCAAATAATAACAGTATAACAAATGTTAATGTGCTGAGTTGTCTATTATCAGTAGCCAAATAATAACAATTGTTAATGTGTAGAGTAGCCTGTTATCAGTAGCCAAATACAATATAACAAATGTTACTGTGTAGAGTAGTCTATCCTGTTTGAGGTGAATACCAGCAGTTTCTTACCAGATAGCAATAAATACCCTATTATCAAGTATTACATGTATAAGTAAATAGCCAGCAACAAGATCTTAAAAGGAAAACAAAAAAAATACTTAGTATCATCTTAACTCTTTGCTTCCTAATAAAAGTTAAATATGAAGAGGTATATACATTTGCACAGAGGAAAAGAAAAATAATTCCATCAGTAGAATATTTACAAGAATTAACGGATAATAGATAAATAACCTGACTGAATCTAGCTCAAAAAAACTGAGGCTTAACTGTGCTAAGTTACCAGAACACTGCACAGGCAGAGCAGAGCAGGACTACCTCAATACACTTGTTATTGCTCTAAATAATTTGACTTACTCTTATTTCCCACCAGAACCAGATGTAATTAACTTAATTATCCTTATAAATAGGAAAACAAGCACAAAGAGCAGCTGGACTTGAAATTGTGTGATGTTAAGTTGTCAATCTCGCCTTCATTCTTGCTTGATGGGTTTGGAGCCGATCCTCGGCTCCGACTCGGCACTTTGCTAAGCTCGAGAGTCACTTTTACCAGCTCGAGGCAGCCCCATATCCCATGATGCAAGGCAGTAAGTACCCAGATCTCGTTTGCCGCTTCGCTGATGAGGTCCTCCTTTTGCCAGCTCCTGGTAAGTGTTAGTATTTAACTACTTTTTGCCCCTAAAATTTAAAATTTTCATTTTTCTTTAGAATACCTTCTGTTTTACTTAGTTATAAGCCCTTTTCTGACTAAAATTATATTTCCTTCCCCTTCTTTTAGTCAGGCCTTCATTCCCTCCCATTCCCCCCCCCCCCCCCCGTCAGGGTGTGTGTGTGTGTGTGTGTGAGAGGTTAGTTACTATATTTTAGATAACTTTAGTTGTCTGATTGGGACTGTGTTGTTGTGTACTGCTTGTGTACAACTATGTCCAAAGAAAGTGTCTCAGGCTTTAAGAAGTGTGACTCGTGCTGTCAGAAGATGTCTCTGACAGACGGTCACAATTCTTGTTTATATTGCCTGGGACCTCTCCACCTGCAGGACTCCTGTGCAATTTGTCATTCCTTTAGCCAGAGAGTCCTGCAGGAGAGGAGAAATAAGTTGATTTTAAGGGGTCTCCTTAAACCGGAGGGCTCTCCGGCCAAATCGGCTCCGAGCAAGACTTCTAAGTCTTCTAAGGCCCAGGCTTCTGTATCTAAGCTGGTGGCCTCTGCTCAGACTCCTTCGGAGTTGAGATCGGCTCCAGCTGGAGCCGATCCTGTCTTGCAAAAATCTTCGGCACTGATGGCTATCGGTGCCGATACTGTTATGGTCACATCGGTGTCTGCTCCGACTGGCTCCGACCACCATGTGGCTCAGGCTTCGGTGTCGGCGCCGACCGGCTCCGACACCGTTACTGTTATGTCTGTATTGGCTCCGGCTGGAGCCGATGCATCGAGACTTTCATTCAGAGCCGAAAAGTCCTCGGCTCCGACTGGATCTGTGGTTTCTTCGGCTCCGATGGTTCCTTCGAGGAAGAGGTCCAGGTCCCCTTCCTTGGAACCGATACTCTCTGCTCCGGCCTCACCTCTCCTCTCGGAGCGGAGCCATCGGAGCCGATCATCTAGGTCGTCCAGGCTTTCAGACCATGATTTAGAGAGGGTGGTAAGTAGATTATTGAAATCACAGGCACTGGCCCAGATGCTGCATAGTCCGTCTCAACAGACGACTATTAGTCCACACCCTCTTCAAGTGCCTCCTTCGACTCTACCTCAGAGTTTGGAGCTGGAGTCTTCGGGGATAGTTACTGCTATGGCTGAGGGGCGGATACCCCCCCCTTCTGCACCCTCAGCATCTACTCTTATCTCCTCTTCGAGACCTTCCTTGGAGGGATTCGGTGGTCGGGCTTCCCTGGTCTCCTCCGAGGGGGTGAGTGGCATCGGACCCTTGTCCGACCCCGCTCTTCCCTTTGGAGCCTCGGCCTTGGTGAGCTCGGCTCCGACATCTGCCTCTGAGCCTTCCCTTTCAGTGGGCCCTGGAGTCCCGGTTTCTTCGGAACGGGTTCTCTCGGACCTCCCTGGGAGGGGGGCCTTCGAGGTGATGAAGAGTGTGCTGGCCACTGGGCTCAGCCAGCAGTCCATTCCCTTAGCTCCTCCCTCTACAGTGCCTGTCGATATCTCTTCCATCTCTCTTGCTCCCGGACCCAGAGATCCACCGCCTCAGGTTTCCCCACTGGGAATAACCCCCTCTTCCGAGGATTCTCCTGATCAGTCAGGAGATCTCCGCGCAAGAGGACTTGTAAGAGGAAGCACCTGGACTCCCCTGAGTCTATCACTTCAGATACCGACTTAGATGAGTCTGAGGGATCCCCAAGATCCCCCTCTGAGGATGTCTCCTTCTCAGACATCCTAGAACTCCTAAAACGGAGGGGAAACTGGCCCTCCACAAATCCCTCTGAGGATGAGTCGGTATACCTAGAGGCGTTTGGATCTTGGCCCTCCACCTCCTGGGTGTCTCCGCCTTTCGACCCCCTTATGGAGGTTATTGCTCGAAAGGCTTGGGCTGCTCCTGACTCTGTAGAGCCAGTTCCTAGGAGGCCGTCTAAATTTATTACTGCCCCTTCGGAAAAGCAATTCCTTACGAAAGGTGTCCCTGTTGATGCCATGGTGGTGGCGGCTGCCACTAAGAAGGAACTTGCAGATCCTTCCGTACCAATCCATCCTCCTAATAAGGATTCTAGGACCATGGATAGGTATGGCAAGCGGATGTTGTCTTCAGCGACCTTTGCTATGCGCTCGCTGAACTACTTATGTCACTTCACCAGACTCCAAAGGGACATCCTTAAGGAACTAGGTGAAGTAGTACAGGATCCTACGGCTGCAGGGGCTCAAGAGAAAATTGTTTCTCAGTTAGGAATCCTTAATTCTATAGCTAACTCCTCCATGCGACTGATATCATATGCAGCAGATGGAGCGAGTAGAGCCGCAGGTACAGGGGTGGCTCTTAGACGTCAATCCTGGATGCGGCTCTGTAATTTTGCAGATCCCTTTAAGGCGTCCTTAACAAACTCTCCCTTTGATTGGTCAGCTTTGTTCGGCCCTCAAGTGAAGGATACATTGACCAGGTGTGAACAGGACGGCAAGACTCTTTCTGCCGTAGGGGTCCATTTTTCCACCCCTTCTAGACCTTACCCCAAAGGACAGAAGGGTGGAAAGATGTGGTTCCGCAAATCCCAAGGAGTCATGCCGGATACACGTGGTCAGTTTACCCCTAGAGGCAGAGGGGGTAATAATAACAGACGCCGCTCTAGGGGCAGAGAGGGTCCACAGAACCAGGGAAGCAGAGAGCCTCTCTCTGACAAGCCCTTCCAGCATCCCTGAGATGTTGCCCGACTGTCCATCCTTGGAGGCAGTTGGGGGAAGACTATCGCTGTACCCAGAAGCCTGGCGTTTCCTCACTCAAGACAGATGGGTACAGTCGATTATATCCGAGGGTTACAAAATTCCTTTCGAGGAAAGTCCCTTAATTCCCTTCCAGATGTACCACCCAGTCTAAGGGAAGTTGCAGAGTTAGAAGTATTAAAGCTTCTACAAAAAAGAGCCATTCAGCCAGTTACAACAGACCATTCAGAGCCCGGAATCTACTCAAGATTCTTTTTGGTCCCCAAAAAGACGGGAGACTGGAGACCAATATTGGATCTCAGCAGACTCAAGTCTGTGAGAAAGACAAGATTTCGAATGGTCAATCTTCAGTCAATTTTGCCCTTCCTAGAGAAGGACAACTGGATGTGCTCAATAGATCTTCAGGACGCGTACTATCACATAAAGATTCACAGACGCTCCAGAAGGTTTCTCCGCTTTCGGCTGGGGTCCAGTCATTTTCAATTCAGAGCCCTGCCCTTTGGTCTCACTACAGCCCCCAGAGTGTTCACCAAATGTATGGCAGTGGTCACGGCTCACCTGAGACGTCAAGGATTCCAGGTGTTTCCGTATCTCGACGACTGGCTCCTTTCAGCCACCACCAGGCATCAACTTCTTCAAGCCAGGGATTACACATTAAATCTCTGCACTCAATTGGGAATTTCGATCAACTACGAAAAATCCTCCTTATTGCCCTGCCAGTCTATTACCTTCATAGGCGCAAACTTAAACACTGTTCGGATGTCAGCAACCCTCACAGACCAAAGAATCTCAGATATACAAAGTCACGTGAGGATCATCCTTGCCAGCAAAAAGGTGCAAGCCAGAATGGTTCTGAAGGTGTTGGGCCTCATGGCTGCGGCCATTACCCTTCTTCCCCTGGCCCGCTTCTACATGCGTCTGCTTCAGTGGATGTCTACATGCGTCTGCTTCAGTGGATGTTGTTCACTCAGTGGTCTTACCAACAACTTCCAATGCGTCACCAAATTCTGGTGACTCAAATTTGCAAGAATCATCTTTCATGGTGGATTACTTCTCCCCAGATTCACCAAGGCAGACCCTTTGTATCCCCGGCCCCGGTAGCCACTGTCACTACGGATGCCTCCCTGATCGGGTGGGGGGGGTCATTATCAGGGCAGGATGGTTCATGGGACTTGGCAACCGTTCGAATACCACCTGCACATAAATGTCCTAGAGATGAGAGCAGTGCTTTTAACGTTGCAAGCCCTCAACGACTTTCTTCCCTTGGGAACAATTGCAGTTCACACAGACATGTCTGTAGTATGGTATATCAACAAACAGGGCGGAACCAAGTCCTACCCCTTGTGTCGAGAAGCTCTCAGACTTTGGCAACGGGCGATCTCCTCTCATCGGTTTCTGGTAGCAACGCATATCCCTGGGAAAACCAACATTCTAGCGGACAGATTGAGCAGAGCTATTCTCATGCCTCATGAGTGGTCTCTCAAACAATCTATAGTGGAAGAGATTTTTCTAGAATGGGGCCGCCCATGTTGCGATCTTTTTTGCTACTCCCCAAAACAGCAAATGCCCAGACTTCTTTTCTCTCTCCCCACTGCCAGGCCATCCCCCCAGAGACGCTCTAACCCAGGATTGGCCCCAGGGACTTCTTTATGCCTTTCCTCCCTTTCCGCTGATTCCACAAGTTCTCCAGAAAGCCACCGTTTTGAGAGCCAAAATGATTCTCATTGCTCCCTATTGGCCTCGACAAATTTGGTTTCCGTTCCTCCATCGTCACCTTTTGGTGCAGCCGTGGCATCTGGACCCAGTACCAGACCTTCTGATTCACCAATCGGGTCTATCCCTTCTCTCAACCTCACAGCATGGTTGCTCCACTTCCTTCCTTAGCCAGGCTTCCTATGATCTCTAATCCTGTTAGGGATATCATAGTGGCTTCCCTAAAATCCTCTACTAGAAGGATTTATACCAGCAAATGGAAACGCTTTTCTTGTTGGGCAAAAGCTAAAAATATTGATCCCTTTACTGCTCCAGTTCAAGCAGTTTTGGATTTCTTAGCGGAAATCTTTCACGCGGGCTCTTCTTCTTCCACGGTCAAAGTTCAGTTGGCTGCTATCTCGAACTTTCATGTCGGGTTCGCAGATCACAACATTATGTCCCACAGGCTTTGCAAAGCCTTCTTAAAAGGAATCTTTCTCCTGAAACCTCCAGTCAGGAGTCCTCCTCAATGGGACCTAAATTTAGTGCTGACATCCTTGATTCTTCCTCCCTTCGAGCCAGCTGTTTCATGTTCCCTGAAATTTCTTTCATGGAAAACACTCTTCCTGGTTGCTATTACCTCGGCTAGGAGAGTGTCTGAACTTCATGCTCTCTCTGTTCGTCCCCCCTATTTGGTCTTCCACAAAGACAGGGTATCCTTGAGAACTAATCCGACCTTTTTGCCTAAGGTCGCCTCAAAGAGTAATTTGAATCAGTCTATTGACCTTCCTGTATTTTTCCCAAATTACTCAAACAGATCGGAACAAAAATTACATTATCTTGATGTCCACCGCCAACTCAGATATTATTTGGACAGAACAAAACAATTCAGGAAATCCGATCAGCTTTTTACTTCTTATGCTGATAACAAAAAAGGCCTTCCTGTCTCAAAAGTGACCTTATCTAGATGGCTTTCTTCTGTCATCTCTGAAATCTATCAGCTCAGGGGAAAACCGCTGTGCTCGAAACCTAAAGCGCATTCAAACAGAAGCTTAGCCACTTCCACAGCCTTTCAGGCTAGACTTCCATTAGACACTATTTGTGCAGCAGCCACTTGGGCCACTCCTCATACCTTTGTTTCTCATTACAAATTGGATTTGGTCTCCAGGGATAGAGCCAGTTTTGGCTCTACAGTTCTCAAGAGTCTGTTCCATTGAGCCACCCAGGATAGAGGTGCTAGGGACGCGGTCCCATCAAGCAAGAATGAAGGCGAGATTGACAACTTAACATTGAGAAGTTATGTACCTACCATAACGTTCCATGTTAGTTGTCTTCTCTCGCCTTCTTTCTTGCGACCCTCCCTCCTTCCCCCTGGCCTGGACAGACCTTTTTCTCTCTTCATGGAAGAATACTTAAGACCATACAGTTCTGGTCTTCCTAACCCATCCTTCAGGTTTTTTTCTACCTTTCTTTCTTCCTTTTGGGAAGTTTTTTATGCTAGGTGTTATTGCCTATAGACAACAAACGAGATCTGGGTACTTACCGCCTTGCATCATGGGATATGGGGCTGCCTCGAGCTGGTAAAAGTGACTCTCGAGCTTAGCAAAGTGCTGAGTCAGAGCCGAGAATCGGCTCCGAACCCATCAAGCAAGAAAGAAGGCGAGAGAAGATAACTAACATGGAACGTTATGGTAGGTACATAACTTCTCATTTTAACTTGTTGCACTGGGACTTCGGCTCAAGTTTCCTTCCAGTCACCTTCATGATATCGCTTGCAATTTAATAGCAGGCAACAAGTCTTTCTTTATTCAGGGACTCAAAGTTGAAGCCTTTTCCAGCAGAATAAGGTAATGTATTTGTGTGTGCGGATATAGATATAGATATAGATATAGATCTATCTATTTATATATATATATATATATATATATATATATATATATATATATATATATATATATATAGGTTCATAGGCTAATGCTAGGCTATCTGCCCTAGGGCACTTATAAGCCTAGCCATAGTGTGTTTGCCTTTCGCCACCCTTTTAGATTAGTTGACTGTGCCTCTGTATAGTAGGTCACAGAAGGTAGCCATATTAAGGTTAGTTTACTGTACCTCTGTCTAGCAAGGACACAGAGGAGATCCAGGGGTAAACTTATGGTCTCCCTTCCACTCGTCAAGATTTCTCTTGAATAAGGGTCAGTGAGGGGCTCTGCCTAACATAGATTGGGATTTTGTTCCAGAGTGAGGGGAGCCTCTGGGATATGAATCTGTCCCTCCAGCATGTCCTATTTATTTCTGTACTGAGGTTCAAGTCCCTGGAGCGTGTAGCTCTAAGGGATTTGGATTTCTTGAGGTGGAGCATGTCCATTAATTCTGGGTTGGACATGGCTTTATACGTCCGACACAGATCGCCTCTGAGTAGAAGGTATGCAACTGAGTAGACCTGGAGTTTCTTTAGCCGAAGTGCATAGGGCATCTGTTTGAGTCCCTTGATCCTCTTGGTGAGGTACGTTTGGGGTCTTTCCAGTTGCTGCAAGTGTCGGGTAAGGTACATCCCAAATGGGGCATTGTATTCAGTTATGGGCCTGATAAGTGATGACTAGAGGGGTGCAATGACCTCTCTTGATCTAGATGTGAACCCTTTCATGATAAGGTGGGCTATATAGAAGGTCTTTCTAACTACTTTGGCAACGTGATTGTCAAAGGAGAGATGCTATCTACTTGGGTCCCCAAGTCCCTAATTACTTCTTCCGTACTTAATGGATTATCACCTATGTCGTAATTTGTGGGCACTTTGTTTTTCCCAAAGGGGATGACAATGCACTTTTTGGCATTTAGCTTTAGGCCATGGCTCTGGCACCAATTATCCATCTCTGTGAGACCCTTTTGGAGGATGCTCGTGTCAGCCGGAGAGTCGATTATGGTTCCCAGTTTGCAGTCGTCTGCGAACTTTGTCAGCCATAGTCTACCCATTTTAGCCTGTACCTCTGAGAAATATATACCGAACAAGAGGAGTCCCAGGACTGAGCCTTGTGGAACGCCACTTGTAACTGGTTTAGAGTCTGACATAGCACCTGCAATTCTGACCATGTGGGTTCTATCCCTGAGCCACTTTGCAACCCATCTTGTGACATAGGGGTTGATTTAAGCTGGTGAGCTTATTTATGATGCCCGAGTGGGGTATTGTGTCTAAGGCTTTTGCGAGGTCCAGGTAGGCAGTGTGGACTACCTTTCCCTCATCTATGGCTTTGGTAACAGCTTCAAAGAAGTCGACCAGGTTCAAGAGGCAAGATCTGCCCTTAAAGCTGAATTGGGTAGGGTCCAATGTCTGGAGGTTCCCAATGTCCTTGCTTATGATTTCCATGATGATACGCTCCTTAAGCCTTGCAGACTAGGCTGGTCCGGCTTATAGAGCGATAGTTTCCAGGGTCTGTTGTGGCACCACCTTTGTGGAGCGGGACCACTGTTGCTGTACGCCATTCCTTGGGTACATATCCTGCAGTAAGGCCGAGATTGAACAGTGTCTTTAAGTGAGGGTTTATTTCTTCTTGGAGCTCATGTAAGACTCTGCTTGGGACACTGTCTGGTCCCATTGATGCTGAGCTTTTTGCTTTGGAGAGGGCAGCTCTCACCTCTGATTCTGTGATCACAGGGAGGCTACATTCTGTTGGGATAGACATTTGCTCTTTTGGATGGGAAGGGGGGGGGGGTTTGCACTGAACCTTTCTGCCAGGATGTTGGCAATGTGTGTGAGTTCAGTGTATTTTTTTGTCATTTTGCACTAACTCAGAGCATATCTGGGAGTTGCCTCCCAGGTTCCTGACATAACTAAAGAAGGCCTTGAGATTATCCTTAGTGTCTTGTGCAATTTTTCTTTAGAAGCTTGCCTTACATGATTTTATGAGGGATCGTAGTTTCTTGCTAGTACTGATCAGAGACTCCTTTCCTTTTTGGGATTTTGCTCTATCAAGTAGCAGCTTCCTCCTTCTGTTATATAGCTTATTTATGGCTGGGGTCCACCAGACAGGTCTCCTGGCTTTGGAGGAGTGAGTCTTTGTTTTATTTGGGATAGCATGCTCCATGCATTCCTGTAGCTGTCCATAGAATGCTTTTGTAAAGAATTCTGCATTTTGGGCCGTAGTTTCCACTGGCCCAGGGCCTTTGAAAGAATTCACCTCGGTTTTGAGAAGTGTGAAGTTTGCTTTTGAGAAGTTCTTGTGGTTTCCTTGGCTGGGGGTGGGGACGGAATATGGATGTCCAGTGAGATGAATTTATGGCCTGATCTTACCAATGAGGGGTATACCTCTGGTGTGGAACATAGAAACCCCATGTTGGTGATGACCAGGTCCAATATGTTTTCCCCTCTTGTGAGAGTGGTGAGCAGTTGTTCCATAGCATTTGAGTTTATAAATTCTAGGAACCATTGGGCGAGGGTGTTTGGGCTTGAGTAGTTTTCCCAATCAATGTCTGGGTAGTTGGTCACCCAATATAATGGTGTTTGGAGAGACCTTCATATTTTCCAGTGTTCTCAGGAAAGCCGAGTGGGGTTCCTGTGTTTGGGAGGGTGGTCTGTAGCAGGCTACAAACTGAAAGGCAGTTTTGCCCACTGTCAGTTGCACATAGATGGTCTCCAATGCTTTGTGCAGTGCCACTAACCTGGAGGTGTGGGTATCTTTGATGTATATGGATACTCCCCTCCTTTTGTGGTTCGGTCTGAGTTTTGTGGCCTAAAAGCATGGTATGAAGTATAACCTGGTAGTGCTGGGGTGCTTTCGGGAGCCTTGAACCAAGTTTCTGGTTTGTCTTTTGAGCCTTGCCTAAAAAAGGAACTATGGGGGAGGCAAGAGCCTTTGTCAGTATTCGAAAACCCAGGGGTGATTGGTGCAAGCCGTCCCTCGCGAAGCAGTGTGGCTTGTCAAGCATGTCATCCCAGGCTGACAGACACTGGATCCCC
>NC_056738.1:371052948-371077948 GCF_019279795.1 Protopterus annectens | reverse complement strand
GGCCAGTGGGGAGGACGGTGGCTTCATCCAGTCTGTTAGCTTTCCGGGTGATGGGACAGTCTGCGGCTGGGCAGCTGCCTCTACCTTGGCTCTGGATCCTCCTCAGCCTTGCTTGATGTTCGGAGGCAAGACCTCGTCATCCTACCAGGGTCTGCCCTCCCGTGAGCACCTTCAGATGGGCATTGCCCCCGTCAGAGTCCCTTCCTCTTCAGAGTCCTCCCCAAAGCTCACTGTATAGGAGCCTTCTTGGAAGAGGAAGTACAAGAAGAGGCAATTGGACTCCCTTCGAGAGCCCCTTATTGAAGACATGGATTTTGAGGAAGGAGACTGGTCCCCCAGACTTCCATCCGAGGAGGTGTCCTTCAGGGACATCCTCGAGATACTTAAACAGCAAGGCGGTTGGTCTTCCCCTGCCCCATCTTCAGAGGAATCCATGTTCCTGAATGCCTTAGGGGTTGCCCCACCTTCTACGTGGGTGTCTCCCCCTATCGATGAGCTCATCCAGCAGGGTGTGGAAGGAGCTGGACACAGTGGAACTACCCAAGAAAGCTGAAAAGTTCCCAAGTCCCCCTAAAGACTAGCTTTTTGTAGCAAGGGCATTCCCGTTGATGTTATTGTGGTGGCCACAGCTACTAGAAAGGAGCTTGCTGAACAGAGCTCCACTGTCCATCCCTTGAACAGGGAGGTTCAGGTGATTTGACTGTTTTGGGAAGGGTGTGTTTGCCTCAGCTACATTCAGACTGAGAGCAACAAACTACATGGCACAGTTTACCCGACAGCAAATGCACTTTGTATCAGGGCTCTCCACTTCCCTTTCTGAGTTGCTACCTCCAGACGGTCTCAAATTGGTCTCTTGAAGCCGGCTACTCTGACTTCCCTGCCTAACGCTGCAATGAGGTTGATCTCCAATGCGGCGGAGGCCACATCTCAATCAGCTGGCACTGGCATTACCATTAGGTCCCATGCCTGGCTTTGCGGGTTTGCAGAATCCTTCAAGGCATCATTCACTAATGCTCCTTTCAATGGGTCAACTGTTTGGCCCTTTGGTCAAATAAACTTTAACCTGTAGTGAGCAGAAGGGGAAAGACTGTCTACAGTTAGGAGAGAAAGACTGTCCATGGTCAGGATCACGTTCTCTACTCTCCCAATGATTCCTTTTCCAAAAATCTGAGGGGTAGTAAGAAACTGTGATTCTGAAGGTCTCAGCCTTCCTTCCAGGATGCTCCACAAGAATTCTCTTTCTCCGGCGGGGAAGGAGGTTTGACAACAGATACCGCCCCAGAGGCAGAGGAGGTCCGAGAACTAGGGTTCCCAGGAAACCTTCTTTGGGAAGCCTCATCAGCGCTCTTGAAGTACTGCCCAGCTGTCCTGCCTTGGAGGCAGTTGGGGTCATCTTATCCTCAACCCACTAACCTGGACAAGTGTTACCTCATATCAGTGGGTGTTAAACATCATGTCCAGGAATTACCTCATACCCTTTTTTCAGTTCCCTCCAGCTCAAAAATCTCTCCCAGATGTTCCACCCTGCCAAAGAGAGTTGGCCCTTCTAGAGGTTCGAGACCTCCTTCAAAAAAAGCCATCCAGGAGGTCCCAACAGGGCAACGAGGGTCCAGAACTTGCTGTCTCTTTTTGGTGGCCAAAAAAAAGGGGACTTGCGTCCCATTCTGGACCTCAGTGTTTTAAGTTTCAGTCAAGAAGTTGAAGTTCCAGATGGTCACTATTCAGTCCATTCTGCCTCATCTGTGTAAGGGACGATTGGATGTGTTCAGTGGAGCTCAAGGATGCATACTATCACATCGAAGTCGACAGACTCTCCAGGCAATACCTGCACTTTTGGATGGGGGCAAATCGTCATCAGTTCAGAGCCCTGCCCTTTGGACTCACCTCAGCCCCCTGGGTGTTTACCAAATGTATGGCAGTGGTAGCAGCCCATCTCTGGTTGCAAGGTTTCCAGGTCTTTCCATATCTGGACGATTGGCTCCTCATGGTGCCCACAAGGCATCAACTCACACTGGCCATGAATTACACACACTGTCTCTTTCAGGACCTAGGCATCACAGTCAACCTGCCCAAATCTCATCATGCCCTGTGTCAAGAGCCTGGTGCTAGACTGCAGCATTTCCCCCACACAGAGTCAAGATTATTCTGGAACAGATCCATTGTTTTCTGGATCTGGAACGTCCTGCAGTCCATTTAATCTTGCAGGCACTAGGTTCTATGGTGGTGGTGACAGTTAATCCCTCTCGCCAGATATCGCATCAGAGTTTTACTATGGACCCTAGCAGTTCAATGGTCAGCTCATTTTCATCCCATGTTCGTGACCGTCAAGATTTCACAAGTCTGCAGATGTCACCTTGCTTGGTGGTTCCAAGCTTAGGACCTTCTAGGCAGACCCTTCTGTCTTCCCCAAGCCACAGTGCCCAAGGATGCCACCCTGTTGGGGTGGGGGACATTATCTGGGAAAGACCATTCAAGATACGTGGTCTCCCTTAAAGACCGAATTGCACATCAGTGTCAGAGGTGAGCAGTCCTAACGTTGCAAGCCTTCCAAGACTGTTTCTGTCTCAGAACCATTGCATTTTAGTCAGACAACATGGCGATGGTCTGGTACATCAACAAACAGGGGGGGAGCACTATCATATCCCCTGTGCAGAGAGGCCATGAGAGTGTGGGAATGGGCAATGTCTTCCAGGCACTTTCTTTTTGCAATACATATTCCTGGCAGTTCCAACTTATTAGCCAACAAATTCAGCAAATCTATCCTGAGTCCTCACGAGTGGTCCCTGAATCCATCAGTGGCATGTCGGATATTCAGACCGTGGGGTCTCACTTGCTGCAATATTTTTGCCTTTCCAGTCAATCACAAATGTAGCAAATCCTTTGCCCTGCTCTTCCCCAACAGGGGAGTCACCCAGGGGCGCTCGGATTCACCATTGGCCATCAGGACTCTGTATGCCTATCCCCTAACTCCTTTCATTCCCAAAGTTTTACAGAAAGCTCATCACCTGAAGACTCCTCTCATCCTCATTCCTGCCTTCTGGCCTCGTCAGGTGTGGTTTTCCCTCCTTTGGTCTCATCTGAAATATCCACCTTGGATATTGGATCCCATCCGGGATCTAATTTCCCATCCTTGGGTGCTTCCTCTTCCCAGCCTTCAGTCTCTTCATCTGACTACTTGGTACCTCCAATTCCAATGATTCTTTCCCAGTCCAGGTTTCCTTCCCCGGCCAACACCGTTATTTTGGCTTCTCAAAAGCCATCTACCAAGAAGGTGTATTCCAGCAAATGGAGGAGATTCTCTATGTGGGCAAAACAATGCAATCTAGATCCCTTTTCAGCTTCTTTCCCTGACATCATATTGCTCCTGGCCTGGGGGCTAGTTTCCAGCTGGCTGCCATCTCCAACTTCCATTTTAGTGACATTACACCTCTTTCTAGGCTGTGCAGGGGTCTTTCTACCTCCTGTAAAGGATCCCTCCCCCCTTGAGATCTCACTTTGGTGCTGCAGTCTTTGATTGCAGAAACCTTTTGAGCCTGTGGCGACCTGTGACCTCAAATTCCTGTCCTGGAAGACTTAACTTTTTTGGTGGCAGTTACCTTAGCCACGAGGGTCTCCAAATTGTGGGTTCTGTGCATAAAGCCTCCCTTCATGGTTCATAGGTTTATACTAGGCTATCTGCCCTAAGGCATTTATAAGTCTAGCCCAAAGTTTTGTGGCTTACGCCACCCCTTGTATGAAAAAATACTGTACCCATTAGTTTGTTGTGCCTCTGTCCAGCAGTGACACAGAGATGATTCCCGGGATAAACCTACGATCTCCCATCCACAGGTCAAGATTTCTCTTGAACAGAGCCAGCGAGGTGCTCTGCCTCACATGGACCGGGATTTTATTCCACAGCATAGGGAGTCTCTGAGTGATAAATCTATCCCTCCAGCACGTCCTATTTATATCCATGCTAAGGTTTAAGTCGCTTGCTCTAGTGGTTTTGGTGGATTTGGATTTTTTGAGGTGGAGCATGTCCATTAATTCCGGGTTGGACATGGCCTTGTATGTCAGGCACATGTCACCTCTGAGCAGACGGTATGCGACTGAATAGAGCTGGAGTTTCTTCAATCTGGCAGCATATGACAGATTTTGGAGTCCCTTTATCCTTTTGGTGAGGAACTTTTGGGGTCTCTCCAATTGCTGCAGATGTCGGGTAAGATACATCCCGAATGGGGCATTGTACTCTATCATTGGTCTGATAAGTGAAGAGTACAGGGGAACAATGACCTCACTAGATCTGGATGTGAATCCCTTCATGATCAGGTGGGCAATGTAGAAGGTCTTTCTAACCACTTTAGCAATGTGAGTGTCAAAAGAAAGGCCACTGTCAACCTGGGTCCCCAGGTCCCTGATGACCTCTTCTGTGCTTAGTGGATTGCCACCTATATGGTAGCTTGGGGTTACCTTGTTTTTCCCGAAGAGTATGACTATACATTTTTTGGCGTTTAACTTCAGGCCATGGCTCTGGCACCAGCTATCTGTTTCCGTGAGTCCCTTCTGAAGGATATCCATGTCCGATGCACTTTCCACTGTGGCGCCCAGTTTGCAGTCATCTGCAAACTTTGTCAGCCAAAGTAGATGCCGAACAATAGGGGGCCAAGGACCGAGCCCTGTGCGACACCACTTGTGACCGGCTTGGAGTCTGACATAGCGCCAGCAACTCTAACCCTGTGGGTTCTGTCTTTAAGCCAGTTTGCAACCCATCTTGTGACATATGGGTTTACATTTAAGCTGGTAAGTGTTTCTACAATACCCGAGTGGGGTATTGTGTCGAAAGCCTTTGCAAGGTCAAGGTAGGCTGTATGGCCTTGGTGACTGTTTCGAAGAAGTCGACCAAGTTCAAAAGGCATGATCTGCCCTTGACGAAGCCAAACTGGGTCGGGTCCAATGTCTGCAAGTCCCCTATATCTTTGTTTATGAGCTCCATTATGATCCTCTCCATAGCTTTGCAGACTAGACTTGTTAAGCTTTTGGGGCGGTAATTACCAGGGTCCGTAGAGGCACTGCCTTTGTGGAGTGGGACCACAGTTGCCGTACGCCACTCCTTGGGCACATATCCTGTGGTAAGGCTGAGATTAAACAGCTGCCTTATGTGCAGGTTTAATTCCTCATTTAGCTAGTGTAGCACACAGCCGGGGACACCATCCGGTCCCATTGATGCTGTGTGTTTAGCTTTAGAGAGAGCAGCTTTCACCTGTGCATTTGAGATGTCTGGGAGGCTACACTCCGCTGGGATAGTTATCTCTCCTTTAGGGGAGAGGTGAAGTTTGCACTGAACCTGTCTGCCAGTATGTTGGCAATGTCTGTGGGTTCAGTGATTTTTGTATCATTTTGGACTAATTCTGAGCATATCTGGGAGTTTCCACCCGGGTTCCTAACATAGCTGAAAAAGGCCTTATGATTGTCCTTTGAATCCATGGCAATTTTTCTCTCAAAATTGGCCTTAGTTGATTTTGAGTGCTCGTATTTTTTACTAATAATGATCAGGGGTGACTTCCCTTTTATGGATTTTGTTCCATCATGTAATAGCTTTCTCCTCTTATTGTAAAGTTTGTTAATGGCTGGGGTAAGCCTGGCCATTCATTGTAATAATCATGGTATTCGATAAGGATAGGGTGTCTCTCAGGACCAATCCTTCCTTTGTCCCTAAGGTAGCTTCGGAGTCTAATCTTAATCAGTCGATTAAACTTCCTGTGTTCTCCTTTATTGGAAAAAATTTGGAAAGAACAGTTGCATTGTTAGGATGTTCATAGGCAGTTATGTTTTTACCTCAAGTGGACTGAAAGTTTTCGAAAGTTTGATCAGCTCTTTGTTGCCTTTTCTCAAGTCAGGAGAGGGCAAGCAGTTTTCAAGGTGTCAATTTCTCATTGGATCACCAACTGTATTCCTTATGTTTACGAAAGCAGACACCTGGAGCTCACCGGACCAGTCAAAGCTCACTCTAATAGGTTGGTAGCCACATCTTCTGCCTTCTTGGGTAAACTTTCTTTAGGTGGGATTTGTGCTGCTGCTACTAGGTCCACTCCCCATACCTTTGTTGCTCATTACAAGTTAGACTTGGTGTCCAAGAGCAGGGCTTTCTTTGATTCTTCTCTGCTCCAGCATATCCTTCCATGAGGCCTCCCAGGGTTATTAGTAGCTGGGGACTCAAATAATGACATGGATAGCATCAGATAAAGTTATGTACTTGCCATAACTTGGCATCTGTGCTATTCAGTGTCATTATTCATCATGTTCCCACCTTCCCCCCCCCCCTCCTGATTGGGGACTTAGGGAAGGATGTATCCCTTAATAAACTTTCATAATTTTAGGCAGTGTTCACTGCCTCCTTTTACTATCCAGCAAACTCAATCTGTGGGTTGTGGGTAGCAGGGGATCTTGGGAAGGGCAGGAGCTTGAGCTCAGGAACTGTTCCTTGTTGCCGGCTCGGATCCATTGTCTGATCCTACACCTATCCCTGATGAATAATGACACTGGATAGAACAGATTCCAAGTTATGGTAAGTACAGAACTCTTTTTAACACACTATGACATCTTAAACATATTAGAATTCCCAATGAATATTCATGGTGTTGTCACTGGCCGCATGAAAAAAAAATAGATGCACTTTCTTCTAATTAGTGCACTGGTAGACGGACACAAATGTAACTACCACAAGATGAATTTTGATATTGTGAGACTCTGCATTTCAAATTTTCAGTGTTTTGAACATTCGGTATTCTCGTAAAATTCGCAATTTTTGGTAATTCAAGCTTTCAAAGTACACCCACCCATGTATACATACGGAGCTACTTTTTAATATTGAAAATCCATAATACAGACCAAAATACCAAGATCGTAATGCCGAAATGTCAGTACTCTGAAAGTTTAAAAAAAAAAAAATGGTTGGGGTTAAGTTGTAAGCTCCAGTAAGTATCGGAAATATGTATACTATTGTAAAGTCTGACAAAAGTAAGCAAGTCTTGCTCAAAAGAAGGTTAAGAAGATTCTGTTGCACTTCAGACATGCAGTCATACAGAGAGGAATGGTATATTTACCGTTTTCTTCAGTGTAGTACGATCTCATAGTTAAATTTAATTATCAGGGGGTGTGGGGGTTGCAGGGGGGCTTGCCTCCTGCTTAAATATATGTAAGTAGACTGTTTGTTTCATTTGTTGGTGTGTTTTTTGTGGTGGAGGGTAGGAAGGTTAGGTTTGCTTCTTGTTTCTCAATATTGTGTGTGTCAATGTTTTGAAATTTCAGAAAACTGCACTTTCGGCTTTATGGTCTCTGTATTTTGGTCTTCAGCATTCTGGATTTTTGATTTCCTTAAAGTAGATCCATACATGTATTCATACATACATTGTATTCATGCATGCATACATACACGTATAAGTACATGCATATATGTGCGTTTGTGTCTGTGTATGTATTTATATATACATATACACATACATAAAAATGTATGTACATACATATATATGTGGGTGTGTGTATGTGTATATACATATGCATACTTGTGTGTGTGTATGTATGTGTTTTATATATATATATATATATATATATATATATATATATATATATATATAAATTACTATGGAATACTGAAATTCCACAAATTACTATGGAATACTGAAATTCCACAATCCCGAGACTCTGAGTCTCAAGGACCAGAATCTCGAGATTGCGGAATCTTGAAACTTTTTTTTTTTTAAAAGTAAAACATCTATTCTAATGTGTATGCAGGGGGCAAGCCCCCCCTGCATCCCCCATACCCCCTGCAACTTAAATACACCAACTCCGAGATCGCACTACAGTGGAGTGAACGGCCAAGTTCCCTTTCCGCACTGTACGACAATCCCAATTCACTACGTTTGACATTCCGGGGATTGTGGAATATATATAATATGGATCTAGGACTTTTGCTCGAATGAGCAAACATCCGAATCTATAATAACCAAAAACACTTCAATGAAAGTGTTTTTATCAAAAAAGTGCTTTCGTTAAAGCGTTACAAAAAAATTAAAACACTACATTTACATTTTAGCAGGGGGGCTTCACCCCCTGCATGCCCCATGTAGGGGGCTGTGCCCCCCCCCCGCCACTCCCTACTTTAATATTCTCCCTCCGAGACCGCACTACAGTGGGGAAAAGGGAAGTTCTCTTACCCGCACCGTAGTACAGCCTCAGCAACAGGCATACTTGCGCGAAAGTGCTTCTTCGGTGAAAAGCACTTTCACGTAAGTATGCCTGGCCGTTTGAGTTTCGGCCGTTTGCTCATTCGAGCAAACTTCCGGATCCCATTATATAATATATACATACACACACATACATAAATATAAATATATAAAATATGTTGATGGGTGTGTATATACATATGGATCCCCTTCAAAACCACAAAGTTTCAAAACTCCAAACTTCAAAATGCCAAGACCATAAGTTTGAAGTTTTGAAACTTCGAACATTTTGAATGGAGATCGCCATACAGGGTGGAACAGGAAACTTGCTGTTCCTGGCTGTAGTGTGATCTTGGGAGTGTTGGTATATTTGTTTAACAGGGGGTGTGTATTGGGGGTGTGCAGGGGAGCTTGCCTCCTGCAAAAATATTTAAAAAAAAAAACTTTTGTTTTTTATTTTTTTATATTTTTGAAGTTTCAAATCTTCGATCTGATGGTCTCAGCCGATTTGAAATTCCAAGTTTTGAAATTTTGAACTTCTGAAGTAGATCCTTAACTGTGTGTACGTGTGCGCACTTATTGATGTATACGTGTGTATTTATATGTGTGTGTATATATCTATACTGCTGCATCTTACAGATGCAGGTACATAGTGCAATTTTCTTCAGGTTTCAAAGTTTCCACAACTTGCAAATGTGTTACTGTCTGAACAAAGAATAAATAAAAGTACAGATAAATGTCTCTCCCATGGCATTATAGGCGTTAGGAAAATTATGGGTCCCCATTCTTTATTTTAACTTGACAGTTTTATTCTGTCATATGTCAACCATCATGGAATGTAATTTGTCTGCAGTTAGCTTTGCCAGTAATAATCCGGTTTGCAAGTTTAGCTATGAAATAGACACACATATGCTTTTAGCCTGTAATCTTGGTTACCACTTCACTGGAAACTTACAGAAAAGGAACATTCACTTTGAAACATGGAGCGTAGCAAGCTGTTATTCTTCCAACATCACTGTGAGGTAATAAAGGACTGTTTTTGAGGGCTGGAGATTTCGGATATAGTTTTGTGCAGTAGCCGCCAGCTTCCAGAAATTCAGGGTACATTCCATGTATTCCATGTAACCAAACTGTCAAGCAGCTCAAGTTAAGCTGACTAAAAGACAAGTCTGGTTGTGAAGCCTTTCAGAGTTTATCTGCCTCTGAAGAATGCAATTTCAAGGATCGACGGTCAGTTTGTGCTTTTCTTTTTCTGGATGTGTAAGTGATGCAGCCACACAACCTTATCAGTTGTCTGCCTTACCCTTTGAATTATCCACTGTACCGGGAGTGTTCACAAAGGCTCTAGCTGCAACAGGGTATCTACATTTTTCCATATTTAGACACTTGCATATCACTGCAGAGTCATTCAGAATGTCAGAAGTCTCTGTCTTGGGTGAGAGCTCTTGCACAAGTTGGGATTCCAAGAAAACATTCAAAAGTCTTTCTTGACTCCCTCACACAGGACTGTGTTCTGGGATGTCAATGATGTCTCATTTCAAAGAGATTATCTTCCTCAGGAAAAGATATCTTCATCTAGATCTGTTTCTTAGGTTTTCCACTCAGACTTTGGTCATTGTGAGGGAATACCTCAGGATTTGGGGTCTCATGGCATCTATCTTGTATGGCTGTGGATGCAGTTGAAACGGTGGAAAATTATTGCAGAGTTCTCTGTCAACATAGGAGGATGAGTTTTCAGACTGCAGTTTCCCTGGCAGCCACTCTGTTGCAGCTAACAAAGCAGACAAAATGTATAAAGTTTCAGGCTTTCAAATTTTTATAAGCTCATCTCCAACCTGACTCAGCCGCTGTAACTTCAGCTAATCTAGCTTCTGCCAGGCAATTTGTTCATTTTAATCCTTTCCTTCAGACAAGGATGGGAAAACAACCAATAAGTACATGAAAAGAGTGTAAGCTTCTGCAACTTTAATTTTTAGAATTTTAAGTTGTCAGGCTCATATGTTAAAGTTTATTCTGACTAACTGAAAGTACATGGAATGTTTTGTCTGCAGTTCCCTCCTGTGAGGAAAAATTTGCTTTCTGCGGTTTAGCTTCTTCCATTTTTCAGGTCACTACTTACTGTTTAAAGTTTGTATATGACACTGTAGATACTGCATTCATGGTTGTTGCTATTGTTACTGTAATGAGGAGCATGTTTTTTTTTCCTGTCTTTGTTTTGAGAACCCTCAAGAGTGTGTGTGTGTGTGTGTGTGTGTGTGTGTGTGTGTGTGTGTGTGTGTGTGTGTGTGTGTGTGTGTGTGTGTGTGTGTGTGTGAGAGTGTCCATTCAGGGCTAGTGTTTCTCTGATTTTTTGCAGTATTTGTACTATGGCCTGTCTTACTCCTCATTTGTCTACCATTACAATATGTCTGCCAGTGGATCCTCCCTCATTCAAGACATTTTCATGTCCAAAATTTTTTTGAAAGGGTTATTGCATGAGACCTCCAAGAAAATTTAATTTTGTGTTAGAGAAGCTAACGCTCCATTTGAACTACCTAACATGGTTGACTTGAGGCTCTTGACACACAAAACAGTTTTGCTGATTGCTCTGACCTTTGCAAGAAGAGAATCTGAGTTGCAAGCTATTATGGCGGGTCAATCTTATTTCATTTTCCATAGACAAGGTTTCTTTGAGAACTAATTCTTTTAGGTCTAAAGTGGTATCCAAGTTTACCTTAAGCCAAACTATCCATCTCCTTTGCTCTTCCCTGAACCCAAAACAAAGGGAGAAAGGTAACTTCATACCTTGGATGTTCACAGACAACTCTGGTACTATCTTGACAGAGCAAAATCTTTCAGAACTTACAATCAGTTTTTCATTTCCCTTGAAGGTAATATAGGCCTTGATTTGGACAGTTTAACAAATGATAATATGGAAAAAATTAGAACTACTAATTCTAACTCGTATTCACTTAGTTTCATCACTACTTATAACATAAATGCAACAGAGTTGAAGAGAATAATAACCAAAAACTGGGACATATTGACTATGGACAGGAATATCGGGTGTAAAATAGGTGATCATTCCATAGTTATTTTCAAAATGGGTATGAATTTGAACTTAATGGAAGCTATGAAACCAACAGTATGTAGGAACCCTGGGATGTATAAATGTGATGCATGTAACCAATGCAAACATGTTGAAACCGGGTCAAAGTTTAGAGTAAGGTTTTTTTTTTTTTTATAATAGTAGGAGTACATTTAACTGCAACTCTAAATCCATAGTTTACTTAGCAACATGTCTATTGCCCAGCATACTATGTCGGTAAAACTGACCATAAGGTCAGAGAGTGTATATACGAGCATATATATGACATTAGTAGAAACAAAATTGACAGTGCACTAGCAAGACACTGTGGTGAACATCCAGACCACAAATTTAAATTTCAAGTTATAGACCAAGTGAAGATGGACAGTAGAGGGTGGGCCAGTTGTACTGCTATTGGAAAGATTTGAGCGTTATTATGGCAAATTAGACTGAATGCGTGCCATTTTCCAGGCTTAAATGAAACCTGTTCTATACCCTGTATTTTAAAGCTTAAATGTTAAAGTAAAAGTTTTATATTAAAACAAATGTAAAGATACTAGGAACATTTAATTCAATTTTAAGTACATATTGTATTAATCCTATACATAGGCACAAACACTTTGCATATGCATGTTCAGAATAGATTTTTGCAAAAAGTTTTCCTAACTTGTAAAATGTATTTAAATTGACTGTACTGTAGGTAATCTGAGAAGGCTGAGGAATTTTAGTTTTAATTTTAATTTTTGTACTTTGAGTCAGTTCAGTATGGCTTGACCTTGGTTTTTTTAAAAGTTAAATGTGTAACAATCTGTTAGAGTTGATTGAAATGAGTTACATGGTGCTTATTATCTGAAGAAGTTTAGTAACCTAAATAAATGAAAAGTGCTTTGAATTTTTCTCCAGTTTTATTAAAGTCTGCAGTGAGTGGAAGTGACCAGCTGTCTTGGTTTTGTGTTTACAAATCAAAGTGTTTTGTTTGTTTGAAAAGAATCCGTGACTGCTCCCAATTGTAATCTCCTGCGAACCTGGTTAGTCAGAGGCCTTTGTCATTGGCTTACGTCTGGGAAGTCTCCACTCGAAGCTCTCCTTAGCATGGAAAACATTGATATCTGTGCAGTAACAGAAACCTGGTTCAAGGCTCCCGAGATCACCCCAGCACTACCAGGTTATACCTCATACCATGCTTTTCGGCCCCAAAACCTGGACCGAACCACAAAAGGAGGGGGAGTATCAATATTCGTCAGATACCCACACCTCCAGGTTGGTGGCACAGCACGAAGCATCAGAGACTATCCATGTGCAACTAACAGTGGGTAAAACTGCCTTCCAGTTTATAGCCTGCTAAGCATCAGAGACTATCCATGTGCAACTAACAGTGGGTAAAACTGCCTTCCAGTTTATAGCCTGCTACAGACCACCCTCCCAAACCCAGGAACCCCACTCGGCTTTCCTGAGAACACTGGAAAATATGAAGGTCTCTCCAAACACCATTATATTGGGCGACTTCAACTACCCAAACATAGACTGGGAGCATTAGTCTAGCTCCAACACCCTAGCCCAAAGGTTCCTAGAATTTATAAACTCAAATGCTATGGAACAACTTGTTACCACTCCCACAAGAGGGGAAAACATACTGGTCCTGCTCATCGCCAACATGGGGACTCTATGCTCCAGACCAGAAGTGTATCCCTCATTAGTAAGATCTGACCATAAACTAATCTCACTGGATATTCACATCCTGACTCCACCCCCTGCCCTGAAAACCAGAGTGAAAAACTTCTCTAATGCAAATTTCACACTCCTCAAAACCGAGGTGGAATCCTTCAAAGCTCCCGGGCCTGTGAAAAATATGGTCCAGACCACAGAATCCTTTATAAACGCATTCTATGAACACCTTCAGGAATACATGGATCATGCAATCCCAAATAAAACCAAGTCCCAATCCTCCAAAGGCAGACGTCCTGTCTGGTGGACCCCAGCCATAAACAAACTATACAATAGGAGGAGGAAGCTACTACATGATAGAGCAAAATCCCAAAAAGGGAAGGCATCTCTGATCAGTATTAGCAAAAAAACTACGGGCACTCATAAAATCATCCAACGCCAGCTTTGAGAGAAAAATTGCACAGGTCACTAAGGATAATCACAAGGCTTTCTTTAGTTATGTTAGGAACCTGGGTGGGAATGCCCAGATATGCTCAGAATTAGTCCAAAATGACAAAAAATACACCAAACCCACAGACATTGCCAACATCCTAGCTGACAGGTTCAGCGCAAACTCCCCAAAGGGCAAATATCTATCCCAGCAGAGTGCTGCCCCCCTGACATTTCAGATGCTCAGGTAAGAGCTGCCCTCTCCAAAGCAAAAAACACAGCATCAATGGGATCAGACAGTGTCCCGGGCTGCATCCTACATGAACTCCAAGAAGAGCTAAACCCAAACATAAAAGTACTGTTCAATCTCAGCCTTACTACAGGATATGTACCCAAAGAGTGGCTTACAGCAACAGTGGTCCCTCTCCACAAAGGTGGTGCCTCCACGGATCCTGGAAACTCTCGCCCCATAAGCCTGACTAGCTTTGTCTGCAAAGCTATGGAAAGGATCATTGGGGACCTACAGACACTGGATCCTACCCAGTTTGGCTTTAAGGGCAGATCCTGCCTCTTAAACCTGGTTGATTTCTTTGAAACAGTCAGTAAGGCCATTGACGAGGGGAAGGTGGTCCACACAGCCTACCTGGACCTCGCAAAAGCCTTCGATACAATACCCCACTATGGCATTATAGATAAGCTCACCAGCTTAAATATAAACCCCTATGTCACTAGATGGGTTGCAAACTGGCTCAAGGACAGAACCCACATGGTTAGAATTACTGGAGCCATGTCAGACTCCAAACCAGTTACAAGTGGCATCCCACAAGGCTCAGTCCTGGGACCTCTCTTGTTCGGTATATATTTCTCGGAGGTACAGGCCAACACTGAAGGACTGTGGCTGACCAAGTTTGCAGATGACTGCAAACTGGGTGCCATAATCGACACTCCAGCCGACACAAGCATCCTCCAAAAGGGCCTCATAGAAACAGACAACTGGTGCCAGAGCCATGGCCTCAAGCTAAACGCCAACAAGTGTATGGTCATCCCCTTTGGCAAAAACAAAGTGCCCACAAATTACCACATAGGTGGTAATCCATTAAGTACAGAAGAAGTAATTAGGGACCTGGGGACCCAAGTTGATGGCAGTCTCTCATTTGACAACCACGTGGCCAAAGTGGTTAGAAAAACATTTTATATAGCCCACCTAATCATGAAGGGATTCACATCAAGATCAGGGGAGGTCATCGTGCCTCTTTACTCATCCCTCATCAGGCCCATAATTGAGTACAGTGCCCCTTTTGGGATGTACCTTACCAGACACCTGCAGCAACTGGAAAGACCCCAAAAGTACCTCACTAAGAGGATCAAAGGGCTCAAACAGATGCCATATGCTGCCCGGTTAAAGAAACTCCAGCTCTACTCAGTGGCATACCGCCTGCTCCGAGGCGATCTGTCCCTGATTGTCCAACCTGGAATTAATGGACATGCTGCACCTCAGAAAATCCAAATCCCATCGAGCTACGCGCTCGAGAGACTTGAACCTCAGCACTGAAATAAATAAGACATGCTGGAGGGACAGATTCATAACCCAGAATCTCCCTTCACTCTGGAATAAAATCCCAGTCCAGGTTAGACAGAGTCCCTCACTGACTCTCTTCAAGAGGAATCTTGATGAGTGGATGGGAGATGGTAGGTTTACCCCGGGTATCACTTCTGTGTCACTGTTAGACAGAGGCACAGTATACTAACCTCGAAAAAGGGCATAGCAAAATTATTTTAAAATGGGTGGCGAAAGCCAAACACACTCTGGCTAGGCTTATAAATGCCCTAGGGCAGATAGCCTAGTATGAACCTATAAGTAGATGCTGAAGAAGAGTGGGCCTAGCAAAGAGCCCTTGGGGACTCCACTGCTGACAAGCCTCTTTGTGGAGATGGCCTCACTAATTCTAACCTCCCGTGTCCTGTCAATGAGCCAGCTAGCTATCCAGCATGTTATGAAGGGGTTTACACATAGTTCGGTAAGTTTGTTGACAATTCCAGAGTGGGCATTAACGATGCCCATGTGGGATATTGTATAAAATGCCTTAGCCAGATCTAGGCAGGTGGTATGCGCTATTTTCCCCTCATTCATTGTCTCAGTGACCTTTTCAAATTCAGCACTGCCATGTACGTGAGCAGGTATGCTGTCAAATGTGGATGTGATGCCGTGAATACAGCATTTAGGGATGCTGCATTGGGGTCTGTCATTAGTCTTTGGTGCAGCATTGCACCTGTAGACAAGTTGTTTTGGGTTCCATCTCAAGAAATTTTTAAGAAACTGTAGAAGGGAAAGACCATGAAATAAGTCAAACTGTCCCCCTATTCTCAAATAAAGTAGAAGTACCCTACTAAACTATTACCTTACTACCGGAGGTAAGACAAGGACAAACGACTAAAAGGCATAAAGGTTTACAAAGACAAGAAGGTAGCAGATTGATTAAAGAGAGAGTCATGGGGTGGCCCACAGATCCAAAACCACAATAGGGAGAAAAATGACTGTATACCACTTCTTTCTCACAACCCAGCCTACATCTTCCGTTTACCTTCCCCACAGTCATAAAATATTCTAGATCTGCTGGCCCTTTTCTACTAGCAATGGTCAGATGTCACCAGAAACTAACTTTTTAAACACAGTTATCACAAGGTTACAGACCATTTAAAATGTTAACCGAAGATGTAGGAATTCTACCTTTTTCAAAGGAACAGAAAGATCTGGTAAGATTTCTCATGCAAGAAATGTTTGCACAGAAGGCCGCAGAGCAGGTTCCCTGAGGAGTTGGAGCCATAGGTTTTTACTCTGTATTGTTCTTGATATCCAGAAAGGAGGGACCTTGGGGGCACATTTTAGATAACATTTTTTGAAGGGTCCCAGAATTCAGGATGTTGACCCTTCAGGCTCTGATGCTTTTCCTGGTTTCACAGGCACTAGTGATGAGTATGTATTTAAAGAATGTGTACCCTCCATACATCCTTTTATAGATCACAGCTGCTTCCTCATATTCGAAGCAGATAGCTGCCATTATCAGTTTACTACTATTCCTTTAATATAGATACTTTGCTGAATCTCTTCATGCCAAAAGTTGTAAAAGAAGTATCCTATAGTTAAATCATACAATTGCCTGTTTTCCTGCCTAGCCCACAGAACATTAGAGTGCATTTTACTCCTTGGATGTCCCAAACAACTAAGTTGATGTTAATGATTACCCACTGCAGGATCAAGAGCATTCGTATGTACCCATGTTTGGAAGACTGTCTCATCTAGAATCAGTCCCAGGAGGAGCTACAAAAGGCCTTTGCTTACAACTTCAAATGTCTTTGCGAATTGGGTTTCTCTCGGAACCTGTTATAAGCCAACATGTCCCCCAGTCAGGGAAGAGGTGCCCGTGGAGGCTGCACTACAAAATTTTTATCACATCACAATTTTTAAACTCTTTCTTGTTGCATTCTTCAGGAGCATAACTCTGAAGGACTCTCTCTCTACCTAGGAATTCTTGAAAGTCCTTGGCTATGTAGTATTACTCATTCTAATGGTACACATAGCAAGACTGCATATATGGATGTTGCAGTCATTCCTAAAGAATGTGGAGACATCTGTCCCAGTCCTTAAAATTGCAATGGTGGGCCTTGCAAGTGTAGAGTACTCAAGAGCTGCCTTTCAGACTTCCCTTTTTAAGCCTGTCCTTGGCTATAGACATATTAGGCAAAATATGGGGGTGCACAACATATATCTTGAGTTCAGGACACCAAGAGATTGAGTTAAAAGAGGAGGTATATAAATCTGAAGGAATGATGGCAGCAATCCTGGTCTTCAAAGATTTCAAGTAAGTTTGTAAAACAGGAGTTCTAATTATTACAGCCAGTGCCACAGTAATGTACATAAGCAGTTGGGCAGCCATTCTTGCATTTATGGAGGTTGGCCATGCAGGCTTTGGAAGACCCTGAGGGCCACTTAAATTCCACCTCAAGAGAATGGCCTTAAGCATCAGTTAAGCAGGACTGCAGCAGATGTTCTTCATGTTTCACTGTTGCAGTCATTACATTTGGGTTATCTGCTTGCAGGTAGCCCACAGTCGGCCTGATTAACCAAGTTTTGGGTCCTGCTTCGGTTGCTGTCCCTTCTTCCATGACGTCAGGTCGTCGGGGGTATAAAGCATGCAGCCGATGCCATTACATCAGTCTTTCTTGCCGTGTGGTGCCCAAAGCAGAAGCAGTTTGCAAGTGCCGGTCGGCTGACTCCTGAAATTTTCATTTTAAAGTTTCAGAACCAAAGTCTTCAACTAAAAGCTAAGTACCCCACTGGGGAAACTTTTTCTTGCTCCTTACCGATGTCAGTAAAAGTTAATAATTGCATTACTTGTGGAAAGCAAATACCTCAAAGATTTTCATTCGTACTGCATTCCTTGCCTAGGCCCTGACCACGACGTATCTTGCTGTCAGTTTTGTGCTTTATTTAATCAGCGCACTATCCGTCGTCTGTACATTTTTGCCTCTAAATATTTCGGTTCTTGGTTTAATTATCCAGAAATGTCATCTGTTAGCCATCCGACTACTGGGATTCTGAAAAAATGCAAAGATAAAGACAGAGACAGGCCGCCGAGGTCCAAAACTGCCACCCCTGATTACCCGCTACTTCTGATTCACCAGCCTCTACTGAGACCCACGAGATACTTCAACTATGGAACCTGCGGATGTCTCCACCTTGGATGGGTCCGGAGCCGCTGTGCAGACACCGGTTTCTGAGGGTGTATTCAGGCCTACGGACTTGCATATTAAACAGATGCCTCCTTCTCTTAGGCCTAAATCTCGAACCATGCCTAAAAAAATGACGACCAGGCCACATGCTCAGGCCTCTATGCCCAAAAAAACAAATAAGAATGGCTGAAGATTTAATATCTCTAATCAGGAGTAGCCAACCCCCCCCCCCCCTTTCTAAGAGGCCTTGGACTGAAGTGGTTTATGAATCCTCTGACCAGGATTCTGTTTTTTTCTGATTCTTCTGATGATCTGGATTTGCCCTTATCTACTTATGAGGATTCTGATGCAGAGGACTCCATTTCCTCTGCTAACCCTCCTGAGGATTTTTCTTTTGGGGAAACCTTGCATACTCCAAGGGAGCATTTCCACTGGGGAAAGCCAGGATTTTTCTGATTCATAAAAGAGGCTTAGGGATTTCTTACTCACCTCAGCATAGGCCTTTAGCTGTTCCTCCTGTACTAGACATTGCTGATGATGCCTTTTTGGAATCTAGTTTGGCCCCTGATTCCTTGCCTCCTGCTCCCAGAAAACTAGACAGATACTACAGGGTCCCTGAGTTACACAAGTTCCTTTTTAAAAATCCTATTGGGGATCCAGAGACTATTCCACAGGGGCCCAAGGACATTAAGGCTTCTACTGCTAAAAATCCTACCCCTTCTGATAGAGACTCCAGGGTGCCGGATAGATGGGGTAAGAAGGTTTACACTTCTGCAACCTTGGCCATTAGAGCTTTAAACTGACAGTTTCATACGTTAAAGTATCCGCAACATGTTATTGGATTGCTTAAACAGAAAATTATGTTGATTCCTGACTGTGTGGAAAATAAAGAATTACAGGATTTAATGCATTCTGCTGAACAAGTTGGAAAACGTACTTTGCAATGTGGTTTTGATTCATTAGAGGCCTCTTGCAGGGCCGCTGTTACTGGGTCTGTGCTCAGAAGGCATGCTTGGCTTAAGGAACAATCTTTGCCTGATCATGTTAAAGTTAAATTGTTAGATGCTCCCTTAAATCAGGACTGCCTGTTTGGCAACCAGGCTTAGGAAGTTCTTAAAAAGTTGGAAGATAAAGCTAAATCTATGCAAACTGTTAAAGATTTCTTACAAGTTCACTCTCCTAGATTTAGTAGGCACTGGCCCTCTAAGAACTGGTCCTTTCCAGCCCTTTCCAGGTCTTCTCAAGCCAAACCCAGACACAGCAAAGACTCCAGGTTTCAGTCCCAGGGGACTCACAGGACTAAGCAGTGGGGGGCCTCCACTTCCAAATCTGGGAGTAATAAGACTCCCCCTATGGTAAACTGTCTCAGTGACTTCCTTTTAAAATTTTCAAGCACTTATCAACTGACTGTCCCTTTGGGGGGAAAGATTGCTCTTCATGCAAAGAATTGGGAACTCATTACCCAGGACAAATGTGTTTTAAATATAGTTTCCCAGGGATACAGATTTCACTTCCACACGTTGCCAACACCAAGAGGGTGGCCGGACCTACCCCCAAATCAGTGGGCAGAGGCCCAAAAACAAGTACTGTCTCTGTTAAGCATGGGGGCTATTCAACTGGTACCAGAAGAGGAAAAGGGATGAGGTTTCTACTTGAGACTTTTCCTGGTACCTAGAAAAGACAATTCATGTTGTCCTATCTTGGACCTGTCTACTTTAAACACCTTTTTGGAAATTCCAAAATTCAAGATGCTGACTCTTCACCAATTACTTCCTATGCTAGGCAAAGATGCCTGATTGGCAGCTCTAGATTTAAAAGAAGCATACCTGCACATCCCAATCGGGGAATCTTGCAGAAGATACCTACGCTTCAAAGCAGGCTACACTTAACAGTCAGTTCTCTGCACTGCCCTTTGGCTTATCTACTGCACCCAGGATGTTCACAAAGTGCCTAGCTCCTAGCTCCAGTTATTGCATTTTGCAGTCAAAGAAATATTCAAATATACCCATACCTGGACAATTGTCTAATTCAGGCAGAAAGCCAGGACATACTTTTGAATCATCTGGCCTTTGTACAAAGGGTTCTAACTTGTCTGGGGTAAACCATAAACGAAAAGAAATCACACCTGGTACCCTGTCAACAAATTATATTCCTGGGAGCAAGCTTGAATATAACTTCCCAGATGGCTTACCTCGCTCCAGAGAAACAAATTCATTTGACAGCCTGCTTAAAACAAGTGGCCACAAAAACCCTGCTATATGCAAGATAAATACTGCAAGCCTTGGGGTTCATGGCCTCCTGCACTCTTCTAATTCCATATGCAAGACTGCATTTGAGGAAGCTACAGTGGTATCTAAAAAGCCTATGGTGTCAACATTTTCAGGATCTAGAAGCAATGATTCCTATCATACCTTGCCTACGCGTAGAGTTCTTTTGGTGGGCAGAGGCCTGCTACCAGAACAAAGGACTACCTTTCACACCACCCCCTGCCGCCCAAACCCTAACAGACACATCGGACTATGTTTGGGGGGCTCACCTGGCAGGGAAGTGCATTCAGGGCAAATGGAACCCAAGTCAAATGCACCTGCATATCAGTCAGAAAGAAATGTTAGCTGTACAGAATGCTCTGACAGCCTTCAAGGACCACATTCTTCCAGGACAACTAATGGTAAAGACGGACAACACCACTGTTATGTAGTACATAAACAAGCAGAGAGGTACACATTCTTATCCCCTCTGCAGACTAGCCATGGCATTGTGGAACACAGCCTTGAGCTACCAAGTACACCTACAAGCTCCATTCCTGCCAGGAAAATTAAATATACTGGCAGATGGACTAAGAAACCTCATGGACCCTCACGAGTGGAAACTGGAACCAAGGATTTTCAACATGCTGACAAGCAAATCGGGGAGCCCAAATGTAGACCTGTTTGCCTATCCCCAGAACTACCAATTGAAGAAATTTTCACAAGGGCTCCCCACAAACAAGCCTGGAAAGTGGATGCTCTGTCCTTCAGCCGGAAAAAACAGATGTAGACCTGTTTGCCTCTCCCCAGAACTACCAATTGAAGAAATTTTCACAAGGGCAATTTTCACAAGGGCTCCCCACAAACAAGCCTGGAAAGTGGATGCTCTGTCCTTCAGCCGGAAAAACCTATCAGTCTATGCCTTCCCCCTTTTGCCTCTGCTCTCCAAAGTACTACTAAACATCAAACGGGACAAACCAAGGATGATTTTGATTGCTCCAGACTGGCCATGCCAACACTGGTGTACCCCACTCCTGTGCAGTGTGTCACGGTTATCCCCATGGCACCTGCCTCAGATTCCTTCCCTGTTGTCTCAGCAGGAGAACCAGATTCTGCACCCTCAGCTTCAAACACTGAACCTTGCAGCCTGGCTAATTACATAATTTGTCCTTTACCTTCCCTCCGTAAACCTGTGATGGATATCATTTTAGAGGCAAGGAGGCCCAGCACTAGAAAATCCTATGCTGAAAAATGGAAAAGATTCTGTGCCTGGAACGAATTTCAAGGGATAAGCACAGCAGCACCCAATTTACCTCTGATTTTACAATACTTAACTGAGATGCTTCACAAGGGCCTGTCTTTTTCCTCCATTAAAATCCACGCCTCAGCCATTTCTGCTCATTATAACACAGAACCCACCCTCATTTCTCATCCACTGCTCAAGCATATCCTCAGAGGGGCCAAAAATTTTAGAACACCCAGGAGAGCTCCGACTCCAGCCTGGGACCTTAACTTTTTTGTTTTGGAGAAACTCGCTCTACTTCCTTTCGAGCCAGCTGCTACTGCAGATTTAAAATTTCTTTCTTGGAAAATGGCTTTCCTTTTAGCAATCACTTCAGCTAGAAGGGTATCTCAATTACAGGCCCTTATGGCAGTGGAGCCTTTCATCATCTTTCATGTGGGCAGGGTGTCCCTCAGAACCAATCCAACCTTCATGCCCAGGGTGGTATCCAGTGTGGCTCTTAATCAGTCCATTCATTTGCCAACCTTCTTTCCCCAATCCACAGAACAAAGGGGAACAGATACTGCATTCCTTAGATGTGCACAGACAACTCAGATTCTACTTGGACAGGACCTAAGCCTCAAAGAAAATCTGAACAACTGCTGGTAGCATTTGCTGCAAGGGCAGAGGGGAAGGCTATTTCAATGCAAACAATTTCTAAATGGATAGGCCATTGCATTAATTTCTGTTATAAGCACCATGGAAAACCTATCCCCAGGGGATCAGACCTCACTCCACCAGGGCTGCATCTACCTCTACAGCCTTTCTCAGAGGTGTCCCTACCAGGGACATCCTAGAAGCTGCTACCTGGAGTTCTGTACATACTTTCACCAAGCATTATCATTTGCCAATTTTCTCTAAATCCAGAGCTGGCTTTGCCTCTGCAGTCTTGCAGGGTCTTTTAGCTGGTCCTAATGCTATCTAAATTCCTCTTCCCAACCATAGCTCTGGGAATCTACCCAAATGTAATGACTGCAACAGTGAAACACAAAGAACATAGTATAGTTGTGTACACTTACCATAAATGTAGATGTTCGAGTGTATTCACTGTTGTAGTCCTGGATGTTCATAGTGTTTCACTGTTGCAGTCATTACACTTGGGTTATCCTGCTGGCAGGCTACCTGCAGTTGGCCTGAATTCCAAAGTCCTGGTCTGGCGTCTGTTGCTGTCGCCTCTTCCCTGACGTCAGTGCGCCAGTGGTATATAAGATGCAGCTGACACCATTTTCTTCAGTCTTTCTTCCCGCGCGGTGCCTGAAGCAAAAGCAGTTTGCAAGTGCCGGTCGGCCAACTCCTGAGATTTTCTAAATCGAATTTCAGATCCGAAGTCTTCAATAAAGCTAAGTATCCCATTGGAGAAACTTATTTTCTTGCTCCAGACCGATGTCAGAAAATGTTAATAATAGTATTTCTTGTAGGAAGCAAATACCTCATAAGGATTTTCATTCTTACTGTATTCCTTGCCTAGGCCCTGACCACGACATTGCTAGTTGTCGGTTTTGCACTAGATTTAACCAACACACTATTAAGCGTCGGTACAATTTTGCCTTTCATTACTTTGGCCGAAGGTTTAACGATATAATGCTGTCAGAACAGCCGTTGACCGGAGTTCATAAAAAGCGCAAGGAAAAAGAAAAGGACAGGCATCCAAGGCCCAAAACCGACGACAAAGCCTCTGTTATGCCAGTCGCAGGTTCGCCGGTTCTCAGTGAGGCGCTTTCGCAGCCCCTGACACCCACCACCGCAGAGCCACAGGCCGCTTCCGACTCCCACGTGGAGTCAACTAGGCCTCTGGATACTCAAGGTATTGGACCTTCGGAAACTATTCCCTCAGATGGGTCCGGAGCCGCTGAGCAGGCATCTGCTTCTCAGGGTGTTTTCAGACCTACACAGTTATATATCAAGCCAACCTCAGCTTCCAAGGCAAAGACTAAAACAGCTTTAAAGACAAAGAAACAAGTACAGCATTCTCCTGGGCAGACTTCCATGCCTAAGAAACATATGCTCAAAATGGCCAAAGACCTAATTACTTTGATCAGGGGTTCCCATCCCCCTCGTGATAAGAGGCCTAGGCAAGATGCTGAATATGATTCCTCTGATCAGGTTTCCATTTCTTCTGATTCCTCTTCAGAACAGGGATACTCTCTTCCTCCCTATGAGGATTCTGATGCTGAAGAATCTATCCCTTCAGCCTCTCCTCCTGAGGACTATTCTTTTGGGGAAAACCTGCATACCATGAGGGAGCATTTCCACTGGGGAGAGCCAAGATTACTCAGAATCTAAGAAAAGGCTCAGAGATTTTCTTTTACTGCCTCAGCACAGACCTCTTGCTATCCCGTCTGCACAAGGACTTATCACAAACGAGCATGGAAGGTGGATGCCCTATCACTCAGCTAGAAAACCCTTACAGTATATGCCTTTCCCCCACTGCTTCTCCTCCCTAAGGTACTCCTAAAGGTCGGGCAAGAGAAGCCAAAAATGATACTGATTGCCCCAAACTGGCCACGCCAGCACTGGTACCCAATCCTAAAGAGCTTGTCTCAAGGCCCAGCCTGAACTTTACCTCAAATTCCTCATTTACTGACCCAACAAAACAATCCGATCCTGCACAGCCAACTCAGAACCTTAAATCTGGCTGCATGGCAGATAATATAACCACTCGGACCACACCTCTTTCTAAAGCAGTTGTGGATGTTATTTTGGAGGCCAGGAGGCCCAGCACCAGAAAGTCTTATGCAGAAAAAATGGAAGAGATTATGTGCTTGGAACCAGGCACAAGGAATTGACACACTTGTTCCAAATATCCCTCAGATTTTACAATATCTAACTGAGATGCTGGACAAAGGCCTATCCTTCTCATCAATTAAGATCCATGCCTCTGCCATTTCAGATCATTACAATACTGAACCACCTATTTTTTCACATCCACTGCTAAGGCAGTACCTCAGAAGGGCCAAAAACATAAGACCTCCAAGGAGAGCACCAGTGCCTACATGGGACCTAAATTTTGTTTTGGAAAACCTCACACTGCCTCCTTTTTGAGCCAGCCAATACAGCCGAGATAAAATTCTTATGGACAACAGCTCTGCTCCTAGCAATAACTTCAGCAAGAAGAGTATCAGAGCTACAGACATTAATGGCTGTGGAACCTTTTATTATTTTCCATCCAGACAGGGTTTCTCTATGGACAAACCCAACATTTTTGCCTAAGGTAGTATCCAGTGTGGCTCTTAATCAAACTATTCATTTCCCTACCTTTTATCCAAACCCACAGAATAAAGGGGAGAGGCTTCTGCACTCTTTGGATATACACAGCTACGCTTCTACTTGGACAAAACTAAAGCTTTCAGAAAGACTGAGCAACTTTTAGTGGCATATG